>NC_048585.1:20556107-20771107 GCF_013265735.2 Oncorhynchus mykiss | reverse complement strand
GAAGGTAATTGCTTATGTAAACAAAGCCTAATTGAATATAATGGCCCAGCTTTATTTAGCATTTAATTTAACATGGCTGTTTAAGCAGAAGTCTACAGCGGCTGAGCTGTGAAGATGCAGTAGAGCTTGGTGCAGTCTTCTAATGTATTCTACTGTTTGGTCTGGTCATTTATGTTGGAGGTAGTGTAGTGAAGTAATATTGAATACACACACACACACACACACACACACACACACACACACACACACACACACACACACACACACACACACACACACACACACACACACACACACACACACACACATATATATACAGTGGGGCGAAAAAGTATTTAGTCAGCCACCAATTGTGCAAGTTCTCCCACTTAAAAAGATGAGAGAGGCCTGTAATTTTCATCATATGTACACTTCAACTATGACAGACAAAATGAGGGAATAAATCCAGAAAATCACATTGTAGGATTTTTAATGAATTTATTTGCAAATTATGGTGGAAAATAAGTATTTGGTCAAAATGGTTTAATGACATTGTAAAACAAACAATTAATTATGCAAGGAATAAAGCTTAAGTTACAAACCATTAATAAGAATTACATGACATTATTCTAGCCATGAAAACCTTAGAGTTACAAAGCAAAGTATGAACAAATTAGATGAAAATGTACCTGGCCAGAGGTCTAAAAGCCTAGGAAATTAGAATCTATCATACAGTTTTTTTTCCATGGGTGGAATACCGGATAAGAGGCAGAAAAGGGCATTTCATTCCATTTATAACATTTGAAGGTGTGACTTTTTCAAACCAAAACCAACCAACATGGAACAATTAAATGATACCTAGTTAAAGTAACCTGATTACTCAGGCCCAATCTCTACAGGATGTCCCAGCATCCAAAGGTATTGTGGGGGATGAGACCACTGCAACTAAGATAGAATTCCTAAAGACAATAAAACTCCTTTACATACAGTAGTTTACAGTTCACCCTGTACAGGTGCAAGTTACCACAGAGATCATACATCCATATACAGTAGTTTACAGTTCACCCTGTACAGGTGCAAGTTACCACAGAGATCATACATCCATATACAGTAGTTTACAGTTCACCCTGTACAGGTGCAAGTTACCACAGAGATCATACATCCATATACAGTAGTTTACGGTTCACCCTGTACAGGTGCAAGTTACCACAGAGATCATACATCCGTATACATTAGATAGCATCCGAGTTCTCCTCAGGGGACAAGTATAAAATAGATACCAAACATGGCTGCAATATATAATTCTATCACACATTGAAGTAGTCAGTCCGCTGTATACGGTGTGAGAGAGAGAGGCCTTTTGGCCCCTTAACGGGGGAATCTTATCTTTGACTGGTCCGTGAGCATTGTCTTGGGCCATTTGCCATGCAGACCCAGAGATGACAGAGAGCACATACAGTGCCTTGCGAAAGTATTCGGCCCCCTTGAACTTTGCGACCTTTTGCCACATTTCAGGCTTCAAACATAAAGATATAAAACTGTATTTTTTTGTGAAGAATCAACAACAAGTGGGACACAATCATGAAGTGGAACGACATTTATTGGATATTTCAAACTTTTTTAACAAATCAAAAACGGAAAAATTGGGCGTGCAAAATTATTCAGCCCCACTTGTTGTTGATTCTTCACAAAAAAATACAGTTTTATATCTTTATGTTTGAAGCCTGAAATGTGGCAAAAGGTCGCAAAGTTCAAGGGGGCCGAATACTTTCGCAAGGCACTGTACATTAATGCCAAGCCTATACTAGAAGGTCAGCATTGAAACAAGACTCAAAAGCCGTTTTATTTTTTCATTCAATGCTTTAAAGCCTTTTACGATTCATGTTGATATCATCCTTTAACTTTTTATAGAAAAGATTGCCTGAAAGTAAAACTTATGTTATCATACCATCAAACTATCATACCAAAAGAGTATCATTTCTAGACAGGCACTGAGAAAAGACACCCTGAATGGTAATGCCCCCATCAGTTCCTTGTCCGCTTGACTCCCTTATAAGGTTTGCTCTTGTATGTCCTGTATGACATTGACTATTGCCTCTTGACAACGCATTATTCAAGTTTCCTATCTTTCTTCATCTGTGGTCATTGCAATGCAATCAGAACTTGTGCACAATTCTGTCTGAGAAATGTCACACTGTATTCATAGATATTCCTCTCTCCACAAACACTCCAAAGCTCCATAACTCAAGGAACTCACATACTGGTGATAATTTCCCAAAACCATCTAGGAAGCACTTCTCCTGTTATTATTTTCAAGTCACAGCATTGCCTGTTGACGAGACACATTCAGTCGCATGGGAACTGGTCCGTACAGATAACGGAAAATAAATAGTGTATTTACAGAACGAAGACACTCAAATGGAGAACCAACAATGCATGTTGTTGTTCCTACCTAACTTTTCACGTACCGACGGAACTACGTGGAATTTTGGAGTACTTTGAACAGTTCAAAGAACAGCGGGACAGTTTTTCTATTTGTTACTTGTGAAGGGTGTTATTGAAACTCCGGCGGAGATGGATAAAGAGGACAGTCGGGGAAACACGTTATCAGTATTTATAATAGAAAGTACATTCCCTGCTCGGAGATGAACACACAGATGCATCCATAATTGATCTGGGGAGTAAGCGAGGGGTCCTGTGTAGTCTGTGGCGGGCCCTCCTATTCACCAACTCTTGTAATGTGATGATGGATGCTCCGCTGGAGCCAAAGATAACACGGAATCACCCAAGAGAGGAAAGACTGAAGCACAGAGATAGTCTGGGAGAGGGAGAGCAGCTAGACAGTGCATAAAAGCAGAAACAGTGATAAGGAAATTGCTTCATATCTCTGCAAATCCTAAACAATAAGAGGTTTGCAGAGTGAGAGCAGGCCTCACAGTTCTGGTAAGCCATCCTTCACAGAGTGGGGTGGACTCCCCATTGTATCAGCAGTGATGGGGTTCCATCAAGTACCCAAAGCTAGAGTTAGAAGGCTTCAAAACAAGAGGTCCCCATATGAAGGCCTCAATGATGTTAGATTAATTGAAATGCATTCCAGGTGACTACCTCATGAAGCTGGTTGAGAAAATGCCAAGCTTGTCCAAAGCCATTATCAAGACAAAGGGTGGCTATTTGATTTGATATATTTGTTTAACACTTTTTTGGTTATTACATAATTCCATATGTGTTATTTCATAGTTTTGATGTCTTCACTATTATTCTACAATGCAGAAAATGGTAAAAATAAAGACATACCCTTGAATGAGTTGGTGTTCTAAAACTTTTAGTAGTGTACATGTCATCATACGGTCAATCAACGCCACTGGCTACCGTGTATAAAACCACAACAACGGCAACAGATTTATTAAGAGAGCTGTGTGAAAAATGACATAATACAATCAGACATCTCTGGAATTGAAGCAGAACATTGAGAAATGTTCCTATTTACTGCAGACAAATGAATATGAAGCAGGAGAAATGTCAAAAGCGATGATGACAAACAAAGCTCAGAGCACAGCGAGTACTAAAGAAAATGATGGAAAAACTGACAGAGGAAGCATCTCAGCCCCTAATGAAATTGATAGCGGTTCACATCTCCGATTTACCGCCATGAAAGTGGGCCACGCCGCCAATTCTATTAATCTTGTTCATAGATAATGGGCGACAACTATCAGCCATAACAGCCACCATTGATGCTGAATATGGAAAAGAAAGGGGACAGAGATGAAAGGTAAACAAACAGAGCGTTGTGCAGTGGCTGGGGTTAAATGACAGGGTCAGCCTCTTCACAGGGTAATGCCCTCCAGCACCAACTCAATAGAGTAGCTACAGGTGCAACCTCCACTTCAGCACAACAACGCTCATAAAAAGGTTCTTATTATGACACTCTACCAAAGCAAAGCCAATAGTAGTCCGCTTAGCATTAGATGGCTTTCAGCAGACATTAGATGAATTAATCCTGTGACGGCTGTTAGAGAAATAAATTATATTAAAGAGGAACTCACTGATTTGGCCTGGCTTTGTAGCTTGCTCATTAAGAAATGCAAGAAGCCATGAGCGAGAGGTGTTTTGGGGGTGTGGTTTGACGTGGATGTGATATCCCAAATAGCCACCGTACCAAACACGCGACGCAGCATGACAACGTGAACGTGATTGCTTCCTTGTTTCTAGAGTAGCAGCTTGTTTCTAGAGTAGCAGTTTGTTTCTAGAGTAGCAGCTTGTTTCTAGAGTAGCAGCTTGTTTCTAGAGTAGCAGCTTGTTTCTAGAGTAGCAGCTTGTTTCTAGAGTAGCAGCTTGTTTCTAGAGTAGCAGCTTGTTTCTAGAGTAGCAGCTTGTTTCTAGAGTAGCAGCTTGTTTCTATAGTAGCAGCTTGTTTCTAGAGTAGCAGCTTGTTTCTAGAGTAGCAGCTTGTTTCTAGAGTAGCAGCTTGTTTCTAGAGTAGTCGCTTGTTTCTAGAGTAGCAGCTTGTTTCTAGAGTAGCAGCTTGTTTCTAGAGTAGTCGCTTGTTTCTAGATTAGAAGCTTGTTTCTAGAGTAGTCGCTTGTTTCTAGATTAGAAGCTTGTTTCTAGAGTAGTCGCTTGTTTCTAGATTAGAAGCTTGTTTCTAGAGTAGTAGCTTGTTCCTAGAGTACCAGCATTTTCCTAGAGTAAAAGCTTGTTTCTAGAGTAGCAGCTTGTTTCTAGAGTAGAAGCTTGTTTCTAGAATATAAACTTTCTTTTAGAGTAGCAGATTGTTGAGTACCAGCTTATTTCTAGAGTAGCAGCTTGTTTTTAGAGTAGCAGCTTGTTTTTAGAGTAGTAGCTTGTTTCTAGAGTAGTATCTAGTTTCTAGAGTAGAAGTTTGTTTTTAGAGTAGTATCTAGTATCTAGAGTAGAATCTAGTTTCCAGAGTAGAAGCTTGTTTTTAGAGTAGTAGCCTATCTTTGATGACAGCTGTTTTTGTGATGCAAATGTTAGTTCACAAATGTGAGAATATTTGAGTTCGAATAAATGCAAGCCGTAAAAAATAAACTATTTTTCTTTCAACACTACAGTTGCGACGATGTCTTCTTGTTTGTTGTGTAAACAAGTCGAGGCGCTGCGTGCTAATGGTTAGTTTGGCTGTCTGTAAATAAATGGTTGGTTGTAGGTTGATTCTGGTGAGAGATTGGATAGCGTGCACCAGATTATTTGATTACTGCCAACTGTGATTAGACTGCCAGGCAGGCTGCGTTTAGACAGACAGCCCAATTCTGATATATTTTTTTCACTAAACCAACCACTGACCAATCAGATCAGCTCTGAAAAAGATCTGACGTGAAAAGATCGTATGTGTTTGGTCAAAAGACCAATTAGGAGAAAAAATATCAGAATTGGGCTGCCTGTGTGAATTAAGTCGCTGTGGCCCTGTGTGGGCAGGATTGAAATGAAAACCTAACCCTCATGCAAGTTGTGGCATCCTCAGTTATTTATGCCGAAAATTATTCTACTTACACTTTGCATTCAATTTTGATACTAGAGTAAATGTTTCTGACGTATTGATGCCACATAGGCCGTTTTTAACCAAACAAGTTGGTTTTGATGCTCTTAAGGAAAAAGTGTGGTTAGCATGCAGACCAGGATTACATTTCTTCAAGGTCCATTTGCTTCCTTAGCTTCGATTAGAATGTTTAAAGGATTTTTTACATATCCTCACACTCACAAAGTCATTATTTCCAACTTGCTTCTTTTCAGGGCCATTCACATTTTACAGCACTGACCACTAAAATGGAGAAGCAGCTTGTTTGTAAAGTTATCCTCTTATTATGGTCCCTTTAACAACAGCATGCCTACAGGGAACGATCACTGGGCACTATTCATTTGTCTAACTGATCATAAAATCGGTGTTTCACATCAAGCCTGTGTTAGATTTTTTGAATGGAGTCAAGGACTGCCAAATTAAATTCCGGAAAATATTATGTCAATAATGGTCAAAAAGAACATAAAGATTTCTGCTGGAATAACCTTACTAGCCCCCTCATATTCCCTTAGTATCTATATTAAAAGTCCCCACTTCATCTTGACTGGTATCCTCCAGTATGTGGGTTGCATACATGATCCAGCTCCTTTAACAGTGCTCTTTGCCATGTAAGTGTGGAGCCATAATGACATTTCAATTAGCGACGCCCCCCACGGGATGAATTCACAGTCACTGGGACTCTGGCGAAAGAGAAAGCTGTGCATCCTGGGAATGCATAATCTGATGAATGGCTTCTTAATGGAACGGCTAAAGAGCAGCGACAGACAGAACAGCTGGGCTCTGGTCTTCTCTCCGTCTTGCACGTCTCCTTTCTGCTAAGCACTAATACACACGTTTTTAGTTCTGCCCAGCCCCGGGCGCTCTGAGTAGGAATCCATTTCTTTAAATTGTGTATATACACACCAGCTATAAAGAGACACAGAGGTTTAAAGGGGTTTTTGAGGAGAGGATACAAACCAAGGGCATTTTTTTCTCTCAGAAAACGGCTTTGGGCGTTCCAACAGAGACGGGTCATACTGTGTACTTTTTGCCCCTCGTGGTTTTACTTGTGAAGATATTTTGGTTTTCCATTTTCTGTTTCCAAATTCTATTTGTGATGAATAATTGATGCCAGAGAAACACTGGACTGAACAAGGAGTTAGACCAAAAAGGGTTAGACGTTTTGCGGTGGCAGTTTACCTGCCAGCCAAACTAAGACTTTGCTCCAACTGACAAGGTCAACGCTTCCTGTGTTTCTGGAGTCTGATCCTTCCCCTAAATCCCACTAGGGATTGCGTGTAAATCCTTCTACCATCTTTGGAGCTTTCTGTTGGGAACAAACAGGTATGTGTAATATCTGGCTGTAGTATCATTGGTCTGCTGTGATCTCTGAACTGTGCTGGGACTGGAAGCTATATGAAGTCTTTGTCAGGTGGATTTTGATTGTTAATCTCATGGATGAGCTTGGAGTTTTTTGTTTGTTTTTGCAGTCAGCCATTTGATCTGGCCTGGTGTGAGATATGACACACATGCAGAGACCTCTCTTTGTTTGTCCAGAATTCCTTCTTTGTTGTTTCTCATCAAAATCTCTCTCACCATTCCATTCCTTATGATGCTCAACATTAACAGGTGTGCCTTCTTAATGAGTTTGAGCCAATTAGTTGGATGGGGAGGGGTTATACCGAAGATAGCCCTATTTGGTAAAAGACCAAGTCCATATTATGGCAAGAACAACTCAAATAAGCAAAGAGAAATGACAGTCCATCATTACTTTAAGACATGAAAGTCAATCAAAATCCATCAAGCGCTATGATGAAACTGGCTCTCATGAGGACCGTCACAGGAATGGAAGACCCAGAGTTACCTCTGCTGCAGAAGATACATTCATTCGAGTTACCAGCCTCAGAAATTGCAGCCCAAATAAATGCTTCACGGAGTTCAAGTAACAGACACATCTCAACATCAACTGTTCAGAGGAGACTGTGTGAATCAGACCTTCTGTCATGTACTGTCATGTTGTCTTGTCTCTGTCCTTTCCCTTCACCCTGTCTCCCTCTGCTGGTCGTGTTAGGTTACCTTTTCTCCCCCGCTTTCCCCCAGCTGTCCCTTGTCTCCTCTAACTACCCATTCACCCCGTTCCCCACCTGTTCCCTTTTTCCCTCTGATTAGGTCCCTATATCTCTCTCTGTTTCTGCTCCTGTCCTTGTCGGATTCTTGTTTGTTTGTGTCATTCATGCCTGAACCAGACTGCCGTCATGTTTGCTGTAACCTTGTCCTGTCCTGTCGGAATCTGCCGGTCCATCTGAGCCTACCTATGTTTGGTAATTAAAGAAGCTCTGTTTAAGTTGATTCGCTTTTGGGTCCTCATTCACGCACCGTAACAGAAGAATCCGACCAAGAATGGACCCAGCGACTTCGGATCCTCTCCACTCAGCCGTCGAGATCCAGGGAGCGATGCTAGGCAGACACGAGCAGGAATTGTCTGCTGCTCGACATGCCGTTGAGACCCTGGCCACCCAAGTCTCCAACCTCACAGAACAGGTTCACCATCTCCGCCTCGATCCACCGGCCACTTCCAGGGCTTTCGAATCTCCGGAGCCCAGAATCAATAACCCGCCGTGTTACTCTGGGGAGCCCACTGAATGCCGCTCGTTCCTCACCCAGTGTGATATTGTGTTTTCTCTCCAGCCCAACACTTACTCCAGGAGCACTGCTCGTGTCGCCTACGTCATATCTCTCCTTATTGGACGGGCTCGTGAGTGGGGCACGGCAATCTGGGAGGCAAGGGCTGAGTGTACTAACCAGTATCAAGACTTTAAGGAGGAGATGATACGGGTTTTTGATCGATCTGTTTTTGGGGAGGAGGCTTCCAGGGCCCTGTCTTCCCTATGTCAAGGCAATCGATCCATAACAGACTACTCTATTGAGTTTCGCACTCTTGCTGTCTCCAGTGGCTGGAACGAGCCGGCCTTGCTCGCTCGTCTTCTGGAGGGTTTCCGCGCAGAGGTAAAGGATGAGATTCTCTCCCGGGAGGTTCCTTCCAGCGTGGATTCCTTGATTGAACTCGCTATTCGCATTGAGCGACGGGTTGATCTTCGTCACCGAGCTCGTGGAAAGGAGCTCGCGCTCTCCGTCGCCTCCCTCTCCGCATCACTACCATCTTCCTCTGCCGGCTCGGGTGCTGAGCCCATGCAGCTGGGAGGTATCCGCATCTCGACTAAGGAGAGGGAACGGAGAATCACCAACCGCCTCTGTCTCTATTGCGGTTCCGCTGGTCATTTTGTCACTTCATGTCCAGTAAAAGGCCAGAGCTCGTCAGTAAGCGGAGGGCTACTGGTGAGCGCTACTACTCCTGTCTCTCCTTCAAGATCCTGCACTACCTTGTCGGTCCATCTACGCTGGACCGGTTCGTCAGCTTCCTGCAGTGCCTTAATAGACTCTGGGGCGGAGGGCTGTTTTATGGACGAGACCTGGGCTCGGGAACATGACATTCCTCTCAGACAGTTAAAGGAGCCCACGGCCTTGTTCGCCCTGGATGGTAGTCCTCTCCCCAGGATTCAGCGTGAGACGCTACCTTTAACCCTCACTGTTTCTGGTAATCATAGTGAAACCATTTCTTTTTTAATTTTTCGTTCACCTTTTACACCTGTTGTTTTGGGCCATCCCTGGCTAGTTTGTCATAATCCTTCCATTAATTGGTCTAGTAATTCTATCCTCTCCTGGAACGTCTCTTGTCATGTGAAATGTTTAATGTCTGCTATCCCTCCTGTTTCCTCTGTCTCTTCTTCACAGGAGGAGCCTGGTGATTTGACAGGGGTGCCGGAGGAATATCACGATCTGCGCACGGTGTTCAGTCGGTCCAGGGCCACCTCTCTTCCTCCACACCGGTCGTATGATTGTAGTATTGATCTCCTTCCGGGAACCACTCCCCCCCGGGGTAGACTATACTCTCTGTCGGCTCCCGAACGTAAGGCTCTCGAAGATTATTTGTCTGTAGCTCTTGACGCCGGTACCATAGTCCCCTCCTCCTCTCCCGCCGGAGCGGGGTTTTTTTTTGTCAAGAAGAAGGACGGGTCTCTGCGCCCCTGCATAGATTATCGAGGGCTGAATGACATAACAGTGAAGAATCGTTATCCGCTTCCTCTTATGTCTTCAGCCTTCGAGATCCTGCAGGGAGCCAGGTTTTTCACTAAGTTGGACCTTCGTAACGCTTACCATCTCGTGCGCATCAGGGAGGGGGACGAGTGGAAGACGGCGTTTAACACTCCGTTAGGGCACTTTGAATACCGGGTTCTTCCTTTCGGCCTCGCTAACGCTCCAGCTGTCTTTCAGGCATTAGTCAATGATGTCCTGAGAGACATGCTGAACATCTTTGTTTTCGTTTACCTTGACGATATCCTGATTTTTTCACCGTCACTCCAGATTCATGTTCAGCACGTTCGACGTGTCCTCCAGCGCCTTTTAGAGAATTGTCTTTTTGTGAAGGCTGAGAAGTGCACGTTTCATGCCTCCTCCGTCACATTTCTCGGTTCTGTTATTTCCGCTGAAGGCATTAAGATGGATCCCGCTAAGGTCCAAGCTGTCATTGATTGGCCCGTCCCTAAGTCACGCGTCGAGCTGCAGCGCTTTCTCGGCTTCGCGAACTTCTATCGTCGTTTCATCCGTAATTTCGGTCAGGTGGCAGCTCCTCTCACAGCCCTTACTTCTGTCAAGACGTGCTTTAAGTGGTCCGTTTCCGCCCAGGGAGCTTTTGATCTCCTCAAGAATCGTTTTACATCCGCTCCTATCCTTGTTACACCTGACGTCTCTAGACAGTTCGTTGTCGAGGTTGACGCGTCAGAGGTGGGAGTGGGAGCCATCCTTTCTCAGCGCTCCCTCTCTGACGACAAGGTCCACCCATGCGCGTATTTTTCTCATCGCCTGTCGCCGTCGGAACGTAACTATGATGTGGGTAACCGCGAACTGCTCGCCATCCGGTTAGCCCTAGGCGAATGGCGACAGTGGTTGGAGGGGGCGACCGTTCCTTTTGTCGTTTGGACTGACCATAGGAACCTTGAGTACATCCGTTCTGCCAAACGACTTAATGCGCGTCAGGCGCGTTGGGCGCTGTTTTTCGCTCGTTTCGAGTTCGTGATTTCTTATCGTCCGGGCTCTAAGAACACCAAGCCTGATGCTTTGTCTCGTCTCTTCAGTTCTTCAGTAGCCTCCACTGACCCCGAGGGGATTCTCCCTGAGGGGCGTGTTGTCGGGTTGACTGTCTGGGGAATTGAGAGGCAGGTAAAGCAAGCACTCACTCAAACTCCGTCGCCGCGCGCTTGTCCTAGGAACCTTCTTTTCGTTCCCGTTCCTACTCGTCTGGCCGTTCTTCAGTGGGCTCACTCTGCCAAGTTAGCCGGCCACCCTGGCGTTCGGGGTACGCTTGCTTCCATTCGCCAGCGTTTCTGGTGGCCCACCCGGGAGCATGACACGCGTCGTTTCGTGGCTGCTTGTTCGGTCTGCGCGCAGACTAAGTCCGGTAACTCTCCTCCTGCCGGCCGTCTCAGGCCGCTTCCTATTCCCTCTCGACCGTGGTCTCACATCGCCTTAGATTTTGTCACCGGACTGCCTTCGTCAGCGGGGAAGACTGTTATTCTTACGGTTGTCGATAGGTTCTCTAAGGCGGCTCATTTCATTCCCCTTGCTAAGCTTCCTTCTGCTAAAGAGACGGCACAAATCATCATCGAGAATGTTTTCAGAATTCATGGCCTTCCGTCAGACGTCGTTTCGGACAGAGGTCCGCAATTCACGTCTCAATTTTGGAGGGAGTTTTGCCGTTTGATTGGGGCTTCCGTCAGTCTCTCTTCCGGCTTTCACCCCCAGTCTAACGGTCAAGCAGAACGGGCCAATCAGACTATTGGTCGCATCTTACGCAGTCTTTCTTTTCGCAACCCTGCGTCTTGGTCAGAACAGCTCCCCTGGGCAGAATACGCCCACAACTCGCTTCCTTCGTCTGCGACCGGGCTATCTCCTTTTCAGAGTAGCCTCGGGTACCAGCCTCCGTTGTTCTCATCTCAGTTCGCCGAGTCCAGCGTCCCCTCCGCTCAGGCTTTTGTCCAACGTTGCGAGCGCACCTGGAAGAGGGTCAGGTCTGCACTTTGCCGTTATAGGGCGCAGACTGTGAGAGCTGCTAATAAGCGTAGAACGAAGAGCCCTAGATATTGTCGCGGTCAGAGAGTTTGGCTCTCCACTCAGAACCTTCCCCTTAAGACGGCTTCTCGCAAGTTGACCCCGCGGTTCATTGGTCCATTCCGTATCTCTCAGGTCATTAATCCTGTCGCAGTGCGACTTCTTCTTCCGCGATATCTTCGTCGCGTCCACCCGGTCTTCCATGTCTCCTGTGTTAAGCCCGTTCTTCGCGCCCCCGCTCGTCTTCCCCCCCCCCCCCCCCATCCTTGTCGAGGGCGCACCTATCTACAGGGTCCGTAAAATCTTGGACATGCGTCCTCGGGGCCGTGGTCATCAGTACCTAGTTGACTGGGAGGGGTACGGTCCTGAGGAGAGGAGTTGGGTTCCCTCTCGGGACGTGCTGGACCGTGCGCTGATTGATGATTTCCTCCGTTGCCGCCAGGTTTCCTCCTCGAGTGCGCCAGGAGGCGCTCGGTGAGTGGGGGGGTACTGTCATGTACTGTCATGTTGTCTTGTCTCTGTCCTTTCCCTTCACCCTGTCTCCCTCTGCTGGTCGTGTTAGGTTACCTTTTCTCCCCCGCTTTCCCCCAGCTGTCCCTTGTCTCCTCTAACTACCCATTCACCCCGTTCCCCACCTGTTCCCTTTTTCCCTCTGATTAGGTCCCTATATCTCTCTCTGTTTCTGCTCCTGTCCTTGTCGGATTCTTGTTTGTTTGTGTCATTCATGCCTGAACCAGACTGCCGTCATGTTTGCTGTAACCTTGTCCTGTCCTGTCGGAATCTGCCGGTCCATCTGAGCCTACCTATGTTTGGTAATTAAAGAAGCTCTGTTTAAGTTGATTCGCTTTTGGGTCCTCATTCACGCACCGTAACACCTTCATGGTCGAATTGCTGCAAAGAAACCATTACTAAAGGAAGAAACTTGCTTGGGCCAAGAAACACAAGCAATGGACATTAGACCGGTGGACATCTGTCCTTTTGGTCCAAATTGGAGATTTTTGGTTCCAACCGCTGTGTCTTTGTGAGACATGGTGTGGGTGTATTTCCCACTGTCGTGTCTTTGGCATCATTGAACTGAAGACTGTTAGTTTATCAAATCAATTCTCTGTAATTATTATTATGTGATTAAACTAATAATGTAAATGTAATTAACTAGGAAGTCGGGGCACCAAGGAAAATATTCAGATTACAAAGTTATAATTTTCCTAATATAATTTTCAGATATTTTAATATCTGATCAATTAGTCTTCTAATTAATGAATTATTCTTTACCTCACGTTAGTCTCATTCCAAACTAACGTAAATTGTTAGTTATCTGCACAAACCCAGTTTTCACTATGAATCATCCATACATCAATTGTCTCAATCATTTATATATTTATTAACTAACTAAATAATCACAGAAATGCATAAACAAACAAACAAAGTAGATATGGTAATAAGGAAATGATAGGGAATGTGCCCTAGTGGGCTAAACCGATATGACGGTTTTGGCAGACAAAGGGACTGAGAAGGGCGCGAAAGACAAAAAGACACTACACCGTTGATAATTATAACAATTTAAATGCTAATCCTTTGCACATGGACGCTCACTCATTCGGGAATAATTGCAAATGAATATATATATTTACGCTCAGTGTGTCATCGGGATCTCTGTTGGAAACGTCCTTCTTTCTGTTGGAAGTTCATCCGCCCCTCTCTCTGCATCCCTGGAGTCTTTGGTTAGAATGGCTACTTCAGAGTAACATTCAGAAATGTTCTTATAGAATAGATGTTTCGGCGGTTGTCGGCATTCGCATTCAATGGTATAGAATTCCTAGCTGCAGAGTAGTAATTAGTATCAAAGATTTGCTCTTATTCTGTCGGTATCGAGAGTCTCAGAGTTTTGACAACCATGACAACCTTAGCTTATACTCAGGTTTATGGTCTCTACTCAAACCTTAGCCCTTTTGTGGTAATCGAGGTAAGCTGGTCTGCTGGGAAATCCTTCAGGTGGGGGTTATATTCGTAGCAGAAGAAAAGGGCTGTCCCATGATGCCAGGTCAATGTCTGTGCTCATGGGGCGGGCCTATGACTTAGTTAAACTCCAAAGGGAATTGGAGTTTCCTTCATTAAACCGTTTAAAATCACATTGCATAATTTCACAAATAGTTTCATCGTTACTCATTCATTTTATACAACAATTAAATGCAAGCCTCACAACTGAGACTCTTGTATAAACAGAGTTATGGTAATGTGGCTGTATTGTCTCTCATGAGTTTCACAAACATTGAAACGAAATGGACCAGGCGTAGCTGAATTCTCCCCCGATCGTGTACACATTATCCAAAACATGGACATTGTTCAGATCTCAAGTTCTGTGATGTGGAAGAGGTTCCTTTGTTCTCCTGTGAAACTCACTCTCTCTATATTGTCTGGCCATGAGGAGAGAGACTCCTCTAGGAATTTATGACCTGCATAACAGAGCCTGGGTGTAGGGGAAGAGAGAGAGGTGGTGAGAGAGAAACGGGGATGGTGCAGAGAGAGGGGGATGGTACTCTCTATCCCCAAAGAGGGCCACATCATGACACCACCGTGAGCATGGAGGAGAAGGTGTGATGGTGTGAGGGTGCTTTGCTGGTGACACTGTCTGTGATTTATTTAGAATTCAAGGCACACTTAAGCAGCATGGCTACCACAGCATACTGCAGCAATACGCTATCCCATCTGGTTTGGGCTTAGTGGGACTATCATTTGTTTTTCAACAGGACAGTGACCCAAAACACCTCCAGGCTGTGTAAGGGCTATTTGACCAAGAAGTAGAGTGATGGAGTGCTGCATCAGATGACCTGGCCTCCACAATCCCCCAACCTCAACCAAATTGAGATGGTTTGGTATGAGTCGGACCACAGAATGAAGGAAAAGCAGACAACAAGTGCTCAACATACATGGGAACTCCTTCAAGGCTGCTGGAAATGCATTCTAGGTGAAGCTGGTTGAAGGAATGCCAAGAGTGTGCAAGCTGTTATCAAGGCATAGGGTGGCTATTTGAAGAATCTCAAATATAACATATATTTTTGGTTACTACATGATTCCATATGTGTTATTTTATAGTGTTGATGTCTTCACTATTATTCTACAATGTAGAAAATAGCACAAATGAAGAAAAACTCTTCTAAAACTTTTGCCCAGTAGTATACATACAAATGTGTATTTTTTTCCAGTGATTATTCTGCTCATTGTTTCATACTCTGGGTAATTACAGAGGTTTACATAGACCCATAGCCAGAATATGTAATTATGGTATATTAGGATCCAGCCTTATAAACGTCCAGTTCAGTGATAGTGGCTGGTCTTCCGGATGGCTGTATGGCTATGCGCGGATCTAATTACTTTTCATGAGAGGGCCAGAACAATAACAAGTTATATGTTGCATATTGCAAGAAAGATAAGAATCTTACCTTTCTGATAAAACATACAGTGCCTTGCGAAAGTATTCGGCCCCCTTGAACTTTGCGACCTTTTGCCACATTTCAGGCTTCAAACATAAAGATATAAAACTGTATTTTTTTGTGAAGAATCAACAACAAGTGGGACACAGTCATGAAGTGGAACGACATTTATTGGATATTTCAAACTTTTTTAACAAATCAAAACCTGAAAAATTGGGCGTGCAAAATTATTCAGCCCCTTTACTTTCAGTGCAGCAAACTCTCTCCAGAAGTTCAGTGAGGATCTCTGAATGATCCAATGTTGACCTAAATGACTAATGATGATAAATACAATCCACCTGTGTGTAATCAAGTCTCCGTATAAATGCACCTGCACTGTGATAGTCTCAGAGGTCCGTCAAAAGAGAGAGCATCATGAAGAACAAGGAACACACCAGGCAGGTCCGAGATACTGTTGTGAAGAAGTTTAAAGCCGGATTTGGATACAAAAAGATTTCCCAAGCTTTAAACATCCCAAGGAGCACTGTGCAAGCGATAATATTGAAATGGAAGGAGTATCAGACCACTGCAAATCTACCAAGACCTGGCCGTCCCTCTAAACTTTCAGCTCATACAAGGAGAAGACTGATCAGAGATGCAGCCAAGAGGCCCATGATCACTCTGGAGGTGGGAGACTCTGTCCATAGGACAACAATCAGTCGTATATTGCACAAATCTGGCCTTTATGGAAGAGTGGCAAGAAGAAAGCCATTTCTTAAAGATATCCATAAAAAGTGTTGTTTAAAGTTTGCCACAAGCCACCTAGGAGACACACCAAACATGTGGAAGAAGGTGCTCTGGTCAGATGAAACCAAAATTGAACTTTTTGGCAACAATGCAAAATGTTATGTTTGGCGTAAAAGCTGAACACACCAACCCCACTGTCAAACATGGTGGTGGCAGCATCATGGTTTGGGCCTGCTTTTCTTCAGCAGGGACAGGGAAGATGGTTAAAATGGATGGGAAGATGGATGGAGCCAAATACAGGACCATTCTGGAAGAAAACCTGATGGAGTCTGCAAAAGACCTGAGACTGGGACGGAGATTTGTCTTCCAACAAGACAATGATCCAAAACATAAAGCAAAATCTACAATGGAGTGGTTCAAAAATAAACATATCCAGGTGTTAGAATGGCCAAGTCAAAGTCCAGACCTGAATCCAATCGAGAATCTGTGGAAAGAACTGACAACTGCTGTTCACAAATGCTCTCCATCCAACCTCACTGAGCTCGAGCTGTTTTGCAAGGAGGAATGGGAAAACATTTCAGTCTCTCGATGTGCAAAACTGATAGAGACATACTCCAAGCGACTTACAGCTGTAATCGCAGCAAAAGGTGGCGCTACAAAGTATTAACTTAAGGGGGCTGAATAATTTTGCACGCCAATTTTTCAGTTTTTGATTTGTTAAAAAAGTTTGAAATATCCAATAAATGTCGTTCCACTTCATGATTGTGTCCCACTTGTTGTTGATTCTTCACAAAAAATACAGTTTTATATCTTTATGTTTGAAGCCTGAAATGTGGCAAAAGGTCGCAAAGTTCAAGGGGGCCGAATACTTTCGCAAGGCACTGTAGTTATTTATTGACTTGATGTACTCACGTTTGAAGACACAAGCTCAAGTAGATAGCACAAATGTGATGAAAATATGAAATATCACATATGATTAACTTCCTATTCATGAAAAATGGGTGAATAGGGCCTGATTTTGGGGGGGATAATCTACATACATTTCCAATCAACTTTACAAATGACATCCTATAAGATTGCCTTATCACTGTAATAATTCATCATAAAACTAGTGGGTAGGGGAAATGTTCCTTATTTTTGTTGCACAGCTTTCATTCATTCCTCCCCCTACCTTGTGAAACCCACCGCGAGTTGGCTAGCGACTCCACAAATCTGTCACGATTTCAGCTTTCATGTCCTATTAAAGTTATACATCTGTAATGAACATAAAGTTGTTAAGTTTCACATCTACAAATAATATTTTGTTTAAAATAATCTAATTCGATATAAAACCGTGTGTGTTTGTTAGGGGCACAACTTGCACTGGGGTCAGGGGGGACATGTCTCCCCCATATTCTGAAATTGTATTTTTGTCTACCCCAGTTTTATCATTGGAATGTGATACAAAACGAAGCAACAGTGTGCTTTAGGGCCATGCGGATGCCTCCAACCGGTCGGGTAGGCCGTTGGTAGTGTTTATACGACTGTCTAAAAAAAAAAGTTACGACGCCCCCACTTCTAAAACAAAGTTGCACCCCTGGTGATTGTCATAGGATGATAGGACTACTTCCTATCGATGTGTGAGACTCTCAGTTTTTCAATGCTATGCAGTACATTTGTTCAATTAGCTACAAAATAAGACCTGTGGAAAAACTGCTACCTCATTCTATACGTGTTATAGTCAAAACCTATTGACCAGAGGAAGGCACTGAGGAGCATAAAGAAACTGCATTAAATATGCTCTAACCCATCTGTACATGTTGGCATACGAGGAAACACCAGCTGAAAACCAGATCAACTGATTGATATGCAATGAGAACAATATCACTATTTGAAGGCCTAGTTATGCATAAGCAACAATACTGCTATTTATGGCCCTAGCATGTAATATATTTTTCTGACCGTCTGTGACAGCTGCTGAATTACATGACCTTAAAGCTAAGATTTTTTGGCCATCACAAAATCTAATCACAGGTAATATGAATTCTGTCAAAGACTATGACAATTTTACTTCCTGGAGCGGGAGATTTGATTTTATTTAACTAGGTAGGCTAGTTGAGAACAAGTTCTCATTTGCAAATGCAACCTGGCCAAGATAAAGCAAAGCAGTTCGACACATACAACAACACAGAGTTACACATGGAACAAACAAGCATACAATCAATAATACAGTAGAAAAATCCATATACAGCATGTGCAAATGAGGTAGGATAAGGGAGGTAAGGCAATAAATAGGACATGGTGGTGAAGTAATTACAATATAGCAATTAAACACTGGAATGGTAGGGTGTGCAGAAGATGAATGTGCAAGTAGAGATACTGGGGTAGAAAGGAGCAAGATAAATAAATAAATACAGTATGGGGATGCGACAGGGTAGCCTAGTGGTTAGAGCGTTGGACTAGTAACTGGGCTGACAAGGTACAAATCTGTCGTTCTGCCCCTGAACAGGCAGTTAACCCACTGTTCCTAGGCCGTCATTGAAAATAAGAATTTGTTCTTAACTGACTTGCCTAGTTAAATAAGGGGTAAAATAAAATAAATAAAGATTGGATGGGCTATTTACAGATGAGCTATGTACAGGTGCAGAGATCTATGAGCTGCTCTGACAGCTGGTGCTTAGAGGTAAGAGTCTCCAGCTTCAGAGATTTTTGCAGTTTGTTCCAGTCATTGGCAGCAGAGAACTGGAAGGAGAGGCGGCCAAAGGAAGAATTGGCTTTGGGGGTGACCAGTGAGATATACCTGCTGGAGCGCTTGCTACGAGTGGGTGCTGCTATAGTGACCAGTGAGCTGAGATAAGGCGGGGTTTTACCTAGCAGAGACTTGTAGATTACCTGGAGCCAGGGGGTTTGGCGACGAGTATGAAGCAAGGGCCAGCCAACGAGAGCATACAGTTCGCAGTGGTGGGTAGTATATGGGGCTATGGTGACAAAACGGACCACCCACAATCCTGTTTAATAATACATGCTTAAATGAGTGAGCTAACCTGGAAGCCTGCCATCCATCTAAATGTAGCATGTGGTGCCCTTGTGGGACACCAAGGTTCAGGGCAGCTCTGCCTTGAGCTGATGGAGGTGACTTGTAGTGAGCAGGAATTTCCCTGTGTTCATTCAGGCTGCTTGTATAAATCTAGGCCTACATGACTGGAGCCAGGTCATGCCTCTAAGTCAACCTCCACTCCGACGCAAAGGTAAACACAACGCATTATGTCTCCATCTAATATTCATCAGGACATCTGAGCAGAGCTCCCGTGTTGCCCCTATTGAGTCGTCACTTGTATAATTTGATACTCAGCCTGAGTCCCAGACCTATCGAGCGGACCTGGGTGTTCCTGCCGGAGCGATTACAAGTAAACCTGGGGAAGAATTTTCACAGATCAATGTGAGGCGCTTCAGATTTTCATACATAATTAGCAACTGAAGTGATCAAGTGAAGGGATCTGAGACGTTATCAGGGTTTTTAAAGTCCCGTCGAATTAAATTTGAAATCGATCCCCTGTATAGGACACACACAAGTAGGTGTGTGGGTGGGTGCACAAACACACACACACACACACACACACACACACACACACACACACACACACACACACACACACATCAATACAAATTCATATAGTTGTGTACACACGCTAATGTAACGGATGTGAAACGGCTAGCTTAGTTAGCGGTGGTGCGCTCTAAATAGCGTTTCAATCGGTGACATCACTTGCTCTGAGACCTTGAAGTAGTAGTTCCCCTTGCTCTGCAAGGGCCGCGGCTTTTGTAGAGCGATGGGTAACGATGCTTCGTGGGTGACTGTTGTTGATGTGTGCAGAGGGTCCCTGGTTTGAGCCCGGGTATGGGCGAGGGGACGGTTTAAAGTTATACTGTTACATTGATGCCGTGACCCGGATCACTGATTGCTGCGGAAAAGGAGGAAGGTCAAAAGGGGGGTGAGTGTAACGGATGTGAAACGGCTAGCTTAGTTAGCGGTGGTGCGCGCTAAATAGCGTTTCAATCGGTGACGTCACTTGCTCTGAGACCTTGAAGTAGTAGTTCCCCTTGCTCTGCAAGGGCCGTGGCTTTTGTGGAGCGATGGGTAACGATGCTTCGACTGTTGTTGATGTTCGCAGAGGGTCCCTGGTTCGAGCCCGGGTAGGGGCGAGGGGACGGTTTAAAGTTATACTGTTACACTAACATAATTTACTTAATGATGACATAATTGAGTATAAAGTGTTTAATTGCCATCAAACACTAACAGGGAAAGATTAGGCCGATGGGTTAAACATTAAAATGGACATTACCACATGGCTCTTACATTAGACGGTCCATTACAACAATGATATTGTGTGTATTCCACATACAGCACTGTGCGATAAGTGTAAACAACAAATGCCATCTTTTCCCTCTAAAGCAATCAATAATATTACTGTCTTGCCTTGTGCTCCTTTGTTTTCATTATTCTCAACTAATGAGACAAGCATATTATTTGAGACAAGCATATTCTCCCCTGAAAGGGACCAAGAGTACACACCATTAATCAACCACCATGCTTTAATGGTGCGGCTGCCGCCTGGGTTTGTCTGCTACTGTGATAGCACCTGTCACAATGGAACAATGTGCATGGGTGCCTTTCCATCAACTCAGACCTCAAACCACACTCAAGGCATGGGGAAGGACCCCCTCCAACTACAGCATCTTCAATCAGCTTGTCGATGAGGTCAATACAGTAGGCTGCTGAATAACACACTGATGTGGAGAGTCATGATTTATGAAAGTAGACAGGTCAGTGCTTCCCTGAATTCTGTGAGAATAAAGTGGCGCTTAAAAGTCTTAATTGACTGCAGTGCTCTGTGTCTACCCACAAGCCCTTGCTTCTGAAGACGCTGCAGGAAGCCGGTTAGGTTGAGGGCGGCGGGGCCACGGGGGACCCAGTCACAGTTGATTGGTATGCACACGTACAGTATGTTCCCTCCATTCTTTATTGTCCTTCACGGAGAGTTGCCATGACACAGTAAAGTGAGACTGCTTTAATATGCTATTTATTATCCTTCCTCCGACAGGAAACAGAGGAGGGAGAGACACAAACCTGATATTACCATATCGTAATCCAACCGAATGGGTTAGAGTAATTTAATAATGTATTACACAGGGTTGACTTGGAGGCTTCTAAAACATCCCTGTAATGCTTTGGAACAATGTCAATGTACTCAATGCGGGCAGCTTGGTGACCCACTGGATTATATTGGATAAGGTGAAATAGGTGAAATAGTTACATTATTTTATGAACTGCAGTCCAGAGCTTTAGAGACAAGATTTCAGTAACTCCTCCTAGATGTTTATTATGCATTAAATCAATAAGAGCAAATATTTGCAATTTCCTGACTGTGTGATGTGCCCTGTGTTATCACTTAACCTTCATGTAGGGAAGCTCTCAAGTGGTCACTTCCTCTTGCATAATAAATACAGCCACGGCAATCAAAGAATGTGTTGTATTAAAAGCCTGAAAAGTGAGGACCAAAGGATTTTTTATCTGTCTGGGAACACGCTGTCGTTTTCCCATTTTATTCAGCCAAAGCAGCGCTATTGATGTTAAACCAGTAACCCTGGACTGTAATTACTCTGTGCATTCTTATCGCCGGAAACTAGGAGGGAGGAAAAGACGGGTGAGAACGAGAAAAAAAGGCTTTGGCTGAGGAACTTTTCATCTGGCCTGTCAATCAGGTGGATGGATGCTTCCGGACCATGGTAGTTAACACGTTTTTTGCAAGATTAGCTTAAAGTAAAACATATCTCTATGTTTCTTTGTTCTTTCATGAGTTAGACAGTTGTTTTGCATCATCTCTTGTTTTGTTGCTTCTCTTTTATGTTTGTTTTAAAAGTATCTTAATTACATATTTAATAGTCTAGGTATACGTTAGTATTATATGTTGTTATTATATATTATTATATACCACCTAACCACCATCAGAAACAACGTTGGTGGGTTTTGACTAGATGGGATACAGCTTTGACAGATTTGACTTATCTCAGCAGGTTAAGAGAACTTACGCAGCAGGTTATCAGAATTAACATAGGAGGTTAGGGGGATTAGGTTAAGGATAGGAAAAGGGTTAGGGTTAGGTAAAATGCAGAAAAATGCATCTTTTGACGTTAATTTGAGAAAGGCTGTTTTCCTTCTACCCATGAACACGTTGGTGGGGGCGAACAAGTAGTCGTATTCCGTATTAGCCATCATAGCCCAGTTGTCTCATAAAGGATACTGTTCTATACCAGCAGCAAGAGCTACTGTTGTAGTTTACTGTATTTCCTTGATTCCTCTGTCCCTTCGATCCCCAAACAAGTATAAATGCTACAGTTCTGTTGTGCAGGTCAAATATAGATCAGAGTGCAGAGCTAGGAGCCTTATAGTGTCATGCTAATGACTCACTGTTTGAGCCAGTTTGCTACAGCAGGAAAATAACCCTGCAGCAACAGGACATTTGAATTATTATACAGATTATAATTAATGGAAATCTTTATAGGGGTTGATACATTTTGATACAAGGGAAAATCAAGTCTGAAATTTCTAAGTGGTAAATACAAACATTTCAGAAGCCAGCAGATGTCACAAAGTGCTGTACAGAAACCCAACTTAAAAAGAGAGAGAGTGAGAGAGAGAAAGAGAGAGAGTGAGAGAGTGAGAGTGAGAGTGAGAGTGAGAGAGAGAGAGAGAGTGAGAGTGAGAGTGAGAGAGAGAGTGAGAGAGAGAGAGAGAGTGAGAGGGAGAGTGAGAGGGAGAGGGAGAGGGAGAGGGAGAGGGAGAGGGAGAGAGAGAGCGAGAGAGAGAGAGAGAGGGAGAGGGAGAGGGAGAGAGGATCAAAAACAACAGTTCTGGGACAAGGTAAAACTTCCGGGGAACAGGTCAGGGTTCCAGAGCCGCAAGCAGAACAGTTGAAACTGGAGCAGCAGCACGACTGGACACGGGGACAGCCAGGAGTCATCAGGCCAGGTAGTCCTGAGGCATCATCCTATAGCTCAGAGAGGGGAGAGGGAGAGAATTATTATTATTAGAGGGAGCATTCTTAAGTTCACACAGGACACCAGAATTTCACTAGATACGACAGACTGACCCTAGCCCCCAGGCAAATAGACTATTTAATCAGGAAAGTAATGATGCAACAGGTGATCAAATGATGATCCTACATCTGTAGCCATTTACTCTTTCTGCAATTACATCTACAGACTGTCTTCTATGAGGGCAGAGGGGGATGTGGAGAGTGAATAGACAGAGATGGAGTTCAGATAATACCTGAAGTTGAAACCAAGTTCAGTTGCAGTTGGAAGTTTACATACAATTAGGTTGGAGTCATTAAAAACTTGTTATGGCTGCAATCCCGATATCGGGATAAGTGTCATCAACAACCGCTGAATAGCATAGCGCTACATACAATAAATATTACTAGAAATATTTATATTCATGAAATCACAAGTGCAATATAGGAAAACACAGCTTAGCCTTTTGTTGATCCACCTGTCGTGTCAGAATTTGAAATTATGCTTTACAGCGAAAGCAATCCAAGCGTTTGTGTAAAAGTGTACTAAGTGTACTTAATGTTTATCGATCGCACGATAAAACATTAAGTACACTTAGCATCAGGTAGCTCGGTCATGAAAATCAGAAAATCAATCAAATGAATAGTTTACCTTTGATGATCTTCGGATGTTTTCACTCACGAGACTCCCAGTTACACAACAAATGTTCCTTTTGTTCCATAAAGATTATTTTTAGATCCAAAATACCTCCATTTGTTTGTCGCGTTATGTTCAGAAATCCCCAGGAAAGAGCGGTCACGACAACGCAGACAAAAATACCAAATAGTATCTATAATGTCCACAGAAACATGTCAATTGTTTTTTATAATCAATCCTCAGGTTGTTTTTAAAATATATAATCGATAATATATCAACCGCAAATGTCTTTCACAGTAGGAGAGGGGAAAACAATGGCTGTCCAAATTCTGTTCCGCGAGCAAAACTCATGTGACCACTTGACGCGATGTTATCATTCTGGCTCATTGTTCAAAATAAGTGCCTGAAACTATGTCTGAAGACTGTTGACACCTTGAGGAAGCGATAGGAAAAGGAATCTGGTTCATATCCCTTTAAATCCAGCAAAGGGAGGCTATGGTACATGGAGTTTTCAAAATAGAAGCCACTTCCTGTTTTGATTTTCCTCAGGGTTTCGCCTGCAAAATCAGTTCTGTTATACTCACAGACAATATTTTGACAGTTTTGGAAACTTTAGAGTGTTTTCTATTCAATACTAATAATAATATGCATATATTAGCAACTAAGACTGAGGAGCTGGCCATTTACAATGGGCACCTTTTCATCCAAGCTACTCAATACTGCCCCTGCAGCCATAAAAAGTTAAAACTCATTTCTCAACCACTCCAACAAATTTCTTGTTAACAAACTATCGTTTTGGCAAGTCGGTTGGGACATCTACTTTGTGCATGACACAAATCATTTTTCCAACAATTGTTTACAGACAGATTATTTAACTTATAATTCACTTTATCACAATTCCAGTGGGTCAAAAGTTTACATACACTGAGTTGACTGTGCCTTTAAACAGCTTGGAAAATTCCAGAAAATGATGTCATGGCTTTAGAAGCTTTAGAAGTATTTCAAGGCCAACCTTCAAACTCAGTGCCTCTTTGCTTGACATAACGGGAAATTGAAAATAAATCAACCAAGACCTCAGAAAAAAAATTGTAGACCTCCACAAGTCTGGTTCATCCTTGGGAGCAGTTTCCAAGCGCCTGAAGGTACCACGTTCATCTGTACAAATAATAGTATCCAAGTATAAACACCATGGGACCACGCAGCCGTCATACCGCTCAGGAAGGAGATGCGTTCTGTCTCCTAGAGAATACAAAGTCTCCTACTTTGGTGCGAAAAGTGCAAATCAATCCCAGAACAACAGCAAAGGATCTTGTGAAGATGCTGGAGGAAACACAGTAAAACGTGTCCTATATTGACATAACCTGAAAGGCCGCTCAGCAAGGAAGAAGCCACTGCTCCAAAATCACCATAAAACAGCCAGACTACGGTTTGCAACTGCACATGGGAACAAAGATCGTACTTTTTGAAGAGATGTCCTCTGGTCTGATGATACAAAAATAGAACTGTTTGACCATAATGACCATCGTTATGTTTGGTGGAAAAAGTGGGAGGTTTGCAAGCTGAAGAACACCATCCCAACAGTGAAGCACGGGGGTGGCAGCATCATGTTGTGGGGTTGCTTTGCTGCAGGAGGGACTGGTGCACTTCACAAAATAGATGGCACCATGAGGGAGGGAAATTATGTGGATATATTGAAGCAACATCTCAAGACATCAGTCAGGAAGTTAAAGCTTGGTCGCAAATGACCCCAAGCATACTTCCAAAGTTGTGGCAAAATGGCTTAAGGACAACAAAGTCAAGGTATTGGAGTGGCCATCACAAAGCCCTGACCTCAATCCTATAGAACATTTGTTGGCAGAATTGAAAAAGTGTGTGCGAGCAAGGAGGCCTACAAACCTGACTCAGTTATAACAGCTCTGTCAGGAGGAATGGGCCAAAATTCACCCAACTTATTGTGGGAAGCTTGTGGAGGGTTACCCAAACCGTTTGACCCAAGTTAAACAATTTAAAGGCAATGCTACCAAATACTAATTGAGTGTATGTAAACTTCTGACCCATTGGGAATGGAATATGTTGTGATGGAATAAATAAAAGCTGAAAAAAATAATTATCTCTGCTACATTTCTGACATTTCACATTCTAAAAAAAAATTGGTGATCCTAACTGACCCAGGACAGGGAATTTTTACTAGGATTAAATGTCAGTAATTGTCAGTAACGGAGTTTAAATGCATTTGGCTAAGGTGTATGTAAACTTCTGACTTCAACTGTATACCCCAGCCTTTATCTAAGCATTCCACAGGAAGAGATCCATAAGAAATGAAGTATCCAGACTAACTGGGTTAATCAGGTAATTGCTCAGAAGACTTGAGGTCGGAGAATGGATCAATTTTCACCAGATAAGATGTTTATCTTATCAGAGAAGAGCAGGCTGGGTATTCTCTGCTGTAGCTACATCAACTACCCAGAGTCAACGAGAGTGGTGAAAATACATTTGTGGACTTCATTTAAATATCCAATATTTGCAACCATGCAGTGGATTGAGAGACTGGGAAAATACTCCACTGCTTACTGAGCATGATCAGTACCCACTTCTAGTGCTGCTAAGAACTCTCTGTTTTGTTCTGAGTCCATGGGTATATTACAAAGCAGGGTACAGGAGATTACTAGCTAACTTCAGTCAATTCTGAGTTCAACTCGGGATCACCTTTGACACAAAGGTGGCTCACGTTTTTATCCAGGTACATTTCTATGGCAACGAATCCTAAACTCTAACATGCTTCAGGGAAGGCTAATGCCATTTGATCCTGAATTAAGTGTCTGCGCTGTGAGTTGAGGACCAATGAAATCATATTCCCTCCCTCTCGCAAAGATTGACTCACCATCCCCTTCATTTGATGAAATCTTTTATTATTCAAATGTTTTATGTGTTAAATAGAATAACATTAAAATACGCATCACACTACACACATTTAGTAACATCTGCAACTTCACGGGCAGTAACTTTAGTTTGACTATAGGAGCAGAAAAAAGGGGTTCTCTTTCATTGATAAAAGCACACCAAAGACGGCATAAACGATTCGCTTAATTTAAAAAAAAAGGCACTTCTAGTAGCATATCTCCCACCATAGATTAAATTAAATTAATTATTTCAGCAAAAATGAAAATGTGGTACTGACTGGCCATGGATAGCTGTTTCAACATTGTCTCAATGAAGAGTTCGGCTTTCGACTCGTTGGCCAATCCACATGTGAAATGCATGCGCAGGTGCAGGATCAATATCCACCTTCGTAACATGGATGAAGCCTGAGTGAGAACTGAAACTTTAGATAATCCTGAATAGATCTAGCTAGTGTCGTAGTATACACCTCAGGAAAGCTCTGAAGTAATACTGAGAGGGTATTTCCCCATAGAAAGACCATTGACTCCAACTTGCTCAGGACCTTTTCATAACACCTCATACTCAAGTGGGAGTATTTTGAGGAGAACTGAAGTGATGTTATTTAAGAGGCTGAATACAAAGTGAAGGCAGCATAATTCAACACACTGTGGCTGCTGCCGTGAAATATTGGGCGCTCAATGACTCGGATAGAGAGGGCAAGGTATGGAGGTGGGAGGGGCGGCGCAATGAGACATTATTTCTTCTAACACAAACAGGGACACACACAATACACACATGCACATGCATACACACACTGTGGGATTCTGTGTTTTACATTATATCCATTACCATATATATGATTAAATATTATCTGATGTTGGCTGTGTGAAGTATCTGCATTTGTGCACTTGAGCATCATCATGAGATTAAACAACTGCTTGCTACATCTACTTGCCTGTTTGTGTGTGTGACAAGAACTGAGTAACATGGTGTGACCTGCATGTTGCAAAACTGTAGATAACAGCACAGCAGATGCTTTGTCCTTGTGTTTGTTTGTGACAATATTGAGCACATGGTGTGACTTGCTGTATCTTACAAAGTTGTGGTTAATCAGGTATAGGGAGGGGGGGTCATCACGAGGTTTAACTGAGATGGAAAAATACTGAACAACACAATAGCAGGAACTGAGCAACTGTTATAACTAGGCTGCGATACCAGAACAGTGAGAATCTATACATCGACAGAGGGTGGACTCCAAGAAGCGCCAAGAGGCAGGGACCAGCCTGAGCGCCTGCGATAGGCTGAGCAAGTCTAATCCACGCTCAGCCTCTACTGTGATAGGCCAACAGACGGGTTGGAACTATGTCTATCACAGTATAAGAACAACTGTTTACGTACATCCTGTCAGTTCCCTTTTCTGCCCTGCGTGGTATTACAGTGAGCCCATATATACGAAAGAACATTTGCCATTTATTGCTTAGCTAATAAAAGTACATAGAGTACAATCAGTGACTCAGTGTTATAACTTGTACTAATAGCAGATTCGAATTCACGCAACCCTAACAATACGCATGCACACACAGAGTCAGGGCGGGCCATTATTTCTGGGGAGGAATGAAAGTGTACACTAAACAACAAAGATGTATATGGAAATCCATCCATATGACTGATGACATTCCCACCTTCTCTGTCACGTTCTGACCTTTATTTCCTTTGTTTTGTATTTATTTAGTATGGTCAGGGCGTGAGTTGGGTGGGCAGTCTATGTTTGATTTTCTATGATTTGGGATTTCTATGTTTCGGCCTAGTATGGTTCTCAATCAGAGGCAGGTGTCATTAGTTGTCTCTGATTGAGAATCATACTTAGGTAGCCTGGGTTGCACTGTTTGTTTGTGGGTGATTGTCTATGTTAGTGGCTTGTGTCAGCACAGGTCTCATTTGTAGCTTCACGGTCGTTATTTGTTTATTGTTTTGTGTGCAGTGTTCAGTACTTTCTTTATTAAATATTCACTATGAACACATACCACGCCGCGTTTTAGTCCTCTGATCCTTCTCGCCTCGCCTCTCCTCTTCAGATGAAGAGGAGGACGACCGTGACATTCTCACGTCCCATTTTTCATCTGCTTTCTCAGTTTCTCTACACCCTTTTACAGCATGATGTATACAGTGGATTTTCATATGAGTCAACAAACAATGGTCTAAGGTGTGTTCTGGGTCTACAGTATACCACAAAAATACCAATATCTCTTGCACAAACTGGTTGCTATTCAGCATTGCATAGGGCAGAAATAGAGACCTAAACTGAAGTGCTTCCAACAATTCACTGCCAAACAATTTGTCAGACTCAAATTGTAGTTCAAATTGTAGACAATAAATATTTTGTCAATGCTGTTGACTTAGATGACAAAATATGTTACTTATGCAGTTAGGGATATGGTCAGTGCATTCAGAAGGGAAAATGGAAAATGGCTCATTTCCTTTGAACCTGAAGGTGAGAAAAAGATGTATCAGACTGAGCAGACAGTCTAGACAGTGGTCTACTAGTCAGCTACATTATTTACACCTTTCAGTATTGACTCATGTACAATGTAAAACACGGCCAGGATTCACACAGTAATATTGATCCAACTGCTCGACATCCCACATCATTAAAAAAACGAACAGTTTCAGATCCTCTCTCTTACCATTGCATCTTCTCACCAAGCGTGAAATTGATCGTCTTCCGATAGTTGTTCAACTACTCAAAGACTCGCACCGACTTTACTTGTTCATATACACATTTCCTGGAGGAGGTGGGTTTATTCAAGGCTCTGTTATCTGCTCAGGGCCGAGAGCAAACACAAGCCCTAAATAACGTTTACGGCCATCTTAAACATTGATGTTAGTGGTCCCCTCATGCAGTGACTGTCACTATACAAGGACATTAAGAGGCACTGTTGCTGTTTGCGTTACTGCAGAGTGATTGTTTCCCCCCATCTATAGCCTGCATCACTCCCCTACTCCTTTCTCTGTACTGTCGTATCACACATCTACAAGTTATTCTCAAAGTCCAACAATGAGGTTGTACCGCTGTGCCAATCTGAAGGGATCCGCTTCACTCTCAAGCACTCTATCTGAATGTCCTGAGTGCTGGCCAAACCAGTGGGGTAGAGAGGACTCCTAAAGATGTTGGATGGGGAGGGGGGGGGGGGGGGGGGGGGGAGAGACTCTCCCTGGTCGCTGCAGGACTCTGCTGGCCTGGCTGGCTTCCCTCCAAACATCCCAGAGATCCACCCAACTAGCTGCCAGGCAATGGAGGGGTCCCGGGACTCATTGGGAATGAGAAATCACCTACTCATCATGTCCACTAACCATCCCAGTACCCAGACTCAAGGACTTTGAGTCAGTAATGGAGAGAGAGAGTGGGCTCTGTTCACAAACAGACCCCACAGAGCCCCAGGACAGCAACAGAATTAGACCCAACCAAATCATGTGAAAACTAAAAGATAATTACTTGACACATTGAAAATAATTTACCAAAAAACAGAGCAAACTAGAATACTATTTGGCCCTAAACAGAGTATACCTGACCACTGTGACTGATCCAAAATTAAGGAAACCTTTGACTGTGTACAGACTCAGTGAGCATAGCCTTGCTGTTGAGAAAGGCCGCCGAAGGCAGACCTGGCTCTCAAGAGAAGACAGGCTATGTGCACACTGCCCACAAAATGGGGTGGAAACTGAGCTGCACTTCCTAACCTCCTGCCAAATGTATGACATTTTAGAGACACATACTCAGATTACACAGACCCACAAAGAATTCGAAAACAAATCCAATTTTGATGAACTCCCATATATATGGGGTGAAATGCCACAGTGTGCAATCACAGCAGCAAGATGTCTGACTTGTTGTCACAAGAAAAGGGCAACCAGTGAAGAACAAACACCATTGAAAAATACAACCTATATTTATGTTTATTTATTTTCCCTTTTGTACTTTAACTATTTGCACATCATTACAACACTGTATGTATACATACTATGACATTTGATATGTTGTAACGTCTGCTTCCAACTCACACTCTCAAACACCTAGATCCCCTGAACACAGCTCACTCTCCAGATCCCAATAACCTGAATTCTAATCACCTGTTCACACACCTGTATGTCATTATCACACACTATCTAGTTCAGTTCATGGCACCCCATCACTGCGAGGTATTGTTTGTTTTGTGACACATTTCTTTCAGAGCTCTGTTTTTCCCGTGAATAATAGTTTTTGCCTGCCTCACTAATGACGCCTTTTGCCTATTCCCTGCCTGTACTTTAGCCTATCATATTTCCTGTTATCTACCTATTGCCTGATCTCCTGGACTAGGTTACTAGCATTTTCCCTGCCTGTACTGTTGCCCTTTTGGATCCCCTATGTATGACCTTCTGCCTGCCCCTGGACCCAGCTACCTGCCTCCTCATGTGGTCCTATGCAATAAACACCTGCTGCGCCCTGCGCTTGAAACCAGCTCTCTGTCTCCCCTTGTGTTCAAGGGGAGACTTTTTTTGGAAGTGTAATGTTTACTGTTAATTTATTATTGTTTATTTCCCTTTGGTTAATTATCTATTTCACTTGCTTTGGCAATGTAAACATATGTTTCCCATGCCAATAAATCCCTTAAAATGAATTGAGAGAGAGAGATAAGGAAGAAGTGAAGTGAAAATGCGATGCAGTCTCAGAGGGAGGGAGAGAGGATGAAATGGTTGAGAAGATAAGGAGAGACAGGAAGAGACACTGCAGGAACTAGAAAGAGCAGTGAAGAAACGGAATCTGGAAAAGGGAACTTCCGTAACTCAAACTTCCATAAATCAACAAGTGTAATGTCTGTCTGGTGTACTAAAAGCCTGCATGACGTAATAAAATCCTGCATTGTTTGTCATGTGTCTGGCTATGTCTATGTCTGTGTGTGCATTTCTGCAGTATACACATCTAGCAGCAACTACAGCACGTTTGTCACTTACAATAACATTAAGATGTCATCAGTGTAAAAAATAAATAATTTTGAACATGTCTTGAGGGATATTGTATGATCCAAGAATGGATGCTGTATGATGAGTAATGATGGAATTTGTCAGCCTGTGGCAGAATGATAGAAGGCATTACCATACTTATGAGGTTCATGTGAGATGACACCAGAAAATGGTTTGCCAAAATGCGGTGCAGTCTCATTACTTTCTGCTGCACAAACGTAGGCTACTTTATACCCAAATGTGGCTGTTCTCTGACTTTGATTTAAAGTAAACAGACAAGGCACAAATCTAACTGCTCCTAAATGCCAATCAGATACAGTCCAGACCACAGAAGCCTGGTGGCACCCTTAATTGGGGAGGATGGGCTCGTGGTAATGGCTGGAGCGGATAGGTGGAATGGTATCAAATACATCAAACATGTTTTAATGCCTTTCCGTTTACTCCATTCCAGCCATTATTATGAGCCGTCCTCCCCTCATCAGCCTCCACTGGTCCAGACAGGTAAATACTACTCGGAGCAGCTCAGAGGAGCTGCACCAATGCCCCAGCCACACTAAATACACACTAAATAACTGCAATCAGCCACAGCATTCAGGGCCAAGACGCTCAGGGGTTTCATAGAAAGGAAGATAAATATGTGATGTTTCCTCATTAGCTCTCCATCCCTCCTCACCCTTGAGATAGCCTGGCCTAGGGCTCGTCAGGCCTGCCTTTACCGTACTGCTAGGAAACTCCTCCGTTCTCCAAGAAGAGGCGAATGGACTGCTAACCTCCGTGATCATTAAACTAAGGGGGTAATAAACAGATATGAAGGCTGGAGCTAATAACCTGACCATAAGTAGAAAATGGCGAAATCGACCAACTTCCTGATTCCCAATTAATTGTGATGCATGATTTCCCTTTAGATTCGCTCGACGAGGCTTAATGTTACCACCACTCAAATGTTCAGCATCATTAGTGGAATATAAAGGGCCCTACCATCACTCTTCCCCTCTCCAGTGGTTTGTTATTGCCCTCATCCCGCCAAGTGATTTAAACTCATGGCCAAGAGCACCATCTCTTTTACACCTCCACTGTCCATATGGCTAAACTTTAACAATGGCTGTAAAAATAAAACACTCTTCCCTGTACACGAGCGGTGAGGCACATCATAAAAGGAAATCTCTTTTTTTACATTGTTGTTGATGTGGTGGCGACAGAAAAAGCCTATTACAGCAATGATTTCGTTTTTTGCTTAATTGATCATGGAAGAATGACAAACCACATCATAAATGGAACACATTACGGAATATTTTGTCCTTTCTAAATTGAGAAATTGTCACGATCGTTTGTAGAGAAGGACCAAGGGGCAGCGTGATTACAGTTCCACATCATTTATTAAAGTGAAACTATAAAACAAAACAAGAAACAACGCACCATGACTAAAGCGGTGCTACATACACTAACTCAAAATACAAAATACATGTGGAAAAAGGCTACCTAAATATGATCCCCAATTAGAGACAACGATTACCAGCTGCCTCTAATTGGGAAACATATCAAGCACACCAACATAGAAATATGAACTAGAACTAGAACACCCCAGTCACACCCTGACCTACTACACCATTGAGAAACAATGGCTCTCTATGGTCAGGGCGTGACCGAAATGATCTGTATTGAGTTAGTAAGTATAGATTATAGCAATCCATATTGTTTGTGATGGGAAGCCTCTTCCAGTTTTGACAGAGTGTCACATTGGTATGAATGATTCAGGAGACAAGCGCACATTTTTTATTTTATTTTACCCAAATTACAGTGTGCCGTGTAAAGGCACGGGGACTAAGACCAAAGACCAAACAAACACTATACAAAACAAAGGGTAGAAACCCAAACAAAAGAGACCCCACAATCATCTGCGCAATCCACAATGGCACGAAAGCCAAAACACACAGCACAGGTACTCACACGAACCAACGGACATTGTAACAATAATCGACAGGATAATGGTAAACCAAGAGAACACTTATACAATTACTAATCACTGGGAATAGGAGCCAGGTGTGCGTAATGAAAGTTCCGGAGGGATCTGTGACACAGAGAGGCTGGTTTTGTATTTCAAGCCTGAGAAAGGCTGATAACAATGGCTTTCTCAGGAGATGGTTCTATGGCTCCTGTCCTGCCTTCTGCCGTGACCAGAGCTGGCTGATGAATGTGTCTCTTCCTGTCTGGGAACGACTGCTACATGCACAGGGAATCATTTTCAATTTCCTTATACCTGTCTTGCTCCACTTGGCACGATTGATTGTTACTTCTCATTTAGTTTTGAGACCAAGTGACCCCAGGTTGGGCTGAAACTATTTCATCTATCCCCGCCCGCTTCAGAAATCAAATCAAATTGTATTTTTCACATGCACCGAATACAACAGGTGTAGACGTACAGTGCCTTGCGAAAGTATTCGGCCCCCTTGAACTTTGCAACCTTTTGCCACATTTCAGGCTTCAAACATAAAGATATAAAACTGTATTTTTTTGTGAAGAATCAACAACAAGTGGGACACAATCATGAAGTGGAACGACATTTATTGGATATTTCAAACTTTTTTAACAAATCAAAAACTGAAGAATTGGGCGTGCAAAATTATTCAGCCCCTTTACTTTCAGTGCAGCAAACTCTCTCCAGAAGTTCAGTGAGGATCTCTGAATGATCCAATGTTGACCTAAATGACTAATGATGATAAATACAATCCACCTGTGTGTAATCAAGTCTCCGTATAAATGCACCTGCACTGTGATAGTCTCAGAGGTCCGTTAAAAGCGCGGAGAGCATCATGAAGAACAAGGAACACACCAGGCAGGTCCGAGATACTGTTGTGAAGAAGTTTAAAGCCGGATTTGGATACAAAAAGATTTCCCAAGCTTTAAACATCCCAAGGAGCACTGTGCAAGCGATAATATTGAAATGGAAGGAGTATCAGACCACTGCAAATCTACCAAGACCTGGCCGTCCCTCTAAACTTTCAGCTCATACAAGGAGAAGACTGATCAGAGATGCAGCCAAGAGGCCCATGATCACTCTGGATGAACTGCAGAGATCTACAGCTGAGGTGGGAGACTCTGTCCATAGGACAACAATCAGTCGTATATTGCACAAATCTGGCCTTTATGGAAGAGTGGCAAGAAGAAAGCCATTTCTTAAAGATATCCATAAAAAGTGTTGTTTAAAGTTTGCCACAAGCCACCTGGGAGACACACCAAACATGTGGAAGAAGGTGCTCTGGTCAGATGAAACCAAAATTGAACTTTTTGGCAACAATGCAAAACGTTATGTTTGGCGTAAAAGCAACACAGCTCATCACCCTGAACACACCATCCCCACTGTCAAACATGGTGGTGGCAGCATCATGGTTTGGGCCTGCTTTTCTTCAGCAGGGACAGGGAAGATGGTTAAAATTGATGGGAAGATGGATGGAGCCAAATACAGGACCATTCTGGAAGAAAACCTGATGGAGTCTGCAAAAGACCTGAGACTGGGACGGAGATTTGTCTTCCAACAAGACAATGATCCAAAACATAAAGCAAAATCTACAATGGAATGGTTCAAAAATAAACATATCCAGGTGTTAGAATGGCCAAGTCAAAGTCCAGACCTGAATCCAATCGAGAATCTGTGGAAAGAACTGAAAACTGCTGTTCACAAATGCTCTCCATCCAACCTCACTGAGCTCGAGCTGTTTTGCAAGGAGGAATGGGAAAAAATGTCAGTCTCTCGATGTGCAAAACTGATAGAGACATACCCCAAGCGACTTACAGCTGTAATCACAGCAAAAGGTGGCGCTACAAAGTATTAACTTAAGGGGGCTGAATAATTTTGCACGCCCAATTTTTCAGTTTTTGATTTGTTAAAAAAGTTTGAAATATCCAATAAATGTCGTTCCACTTCATGATTGTGTCCCACTTGTTGTTGATTCTTCTCAAAAAAATACAGTTTCATATCTTTACGTTAAAAGCCTGAAATGTGGCAAAAGGTCGCAAAGTTCAAGGGGGCCGAATACTTTCGCAAGGCACTGTATATACAAGGAGTACCGGTAGCGAGTTAAAGTGCAGGGGTAATTGAGGTAATATTCTAGGAAGGGGTAAAAGTAACTATGCAATCAGGATAGATAATAAACTAGCAGAAGTGCATGTGGAAAGTGTGACAGTGTGTCTGTGTGTGAGTGAGTGTGTGTGTGTAGGAGTGTCAGTGTAGTATGTGTGAGTGTGTGGATAGAGACTACTGTGCGCATAGAGCCAGTGCAAGAATGTCAATGCAAAAAAAAGGGGGTCAATGCAAAAATTCTGGGTTGCCATTTAAAAAATACACATACACCAGATATGTGGTTAACTGTTCAACAGTCTTATGGAGTCGGGGTAGAAGCTGTTCAGGAGCCTTTTGGTCCCAGACTTGGAGCTCCATTACCGCTTGCCGACTTGGGTGGCAGAGTCTTTTTTTTAGGGCCTTCCTCTGACTCTGCCTTGTATAGAGGTCCTGGATGGCAGGGAACTTGGCCCCAGTGATGTACTGGGCCATACGCACTACCCTCTGTAGCCTCTTGCAGTCGGATGCCAAGGAGATGCCATAACAAGCGGGGTTTCAGCCAGTCAAGATGCTGTCAATGGTGCAGCTTTAGAACATATTGAGGATCTGAGGGCCCGTTACAAATATTTTTAGCCTCCTGAGGGTGAGGAGGCGTTGTCGTGCACTCTTCACGACTGTGTTGTGTGTTTGCTCAGTGTGGATGTTGCCTGTAACCCATGGCTTCTGGTTAGGATATGTACATTGTCATCATCAATACACTTATTAATGAAGCCGGTGACTGATGTGGTAAATTCCTCAATACCATTGGATGAATCCCAGAACATATTCCAGGTTGTGCAAGCAAAACCTTCCTGTAGCTTAGCATTCGCTTCATGTAACCACTTCCGTATTGAGTGCGTCACTGGTACTTCCTGTTTGAGTTTTTGCTTGTAAGCAGGAATCTGGAGGATAAGGTTATGGTCAGATTTGCCAAATGGAGGTTGAGGGAGAGCTTTGTATGCATCTCTGTGTGTGTCTTAAAGGACGCTGGCACAAATTAGGTAAAACTGATTTCAGTTTTCCTGCATTAAAATTACAGGCCACCAGGAGAGCTGCCTCTGGGTGAGCATTTTCTTGTTTGTTTATGGCCCTATACAGTTTGTTGAGTGCTAGCATCGGGTTGTGATGGTAAATAGACAGCTCCAAAAAATATAAACCAAAACTTTCTTGGTAAATAGAATGGTCTACAGCTTATCATAAGGTATTCTAACTAAGGCGAGCAGAACCTTGAGAATTCCTTAATATTAGAGATTGCGAAACAGCAGTTTTTAACAAAAAGACACACACACCCTCCCCTGAGCTTCCCCAACGCTGCCGTCCTGTCCTGCCGATGTATAGAACAACCAGCTAGATTTATATTTTACACGTACTTGTTCAGCCATGACTCTGAGAAACATAGCATATTAAAGTTCTTCAGGTCACGTTGATAGGATAGTCTCGAACGGAGCTCGTCCAGTTTATTCTCCAGTGATTGCAGGTTCGCCAATAGAACAGAGGGTAGAGGCGGTTTATCCACTCTCCTCCTTCTCCGGGTTTGGACCTGATCCGGGATAATCAATAAATGATGTCCTTCTCCTCCGACTCATTGAAGTAGAAGACCTCATTCAAGGTTAGTGATAGCTGTTCTGATCTCAAGAAGCTCTTTTCAGTCATAGGAAACGATGGCGGGTACATTATGGACAAAAATTGAGAAATAGCGCGTAAAACAGCTGCTAGACCCTCAAGCTGCATTTTTTTTTTAAATCCTCTGCCCTTGTTTGTCACAAATAACTTGCACTCGTGTTAGGCTGTGACTGTTGGCTGTCCCCTCCTTTCTCTCTTGTTCTCCAATCCAAAATGATACCTATCAAGTGTGGTTGCCAGGCTTGACAGAGCTCCTCATAGTTTGGGGTTGATTACAACAATCTGAACCTTGGACCCCAATTAAATCTCATCTTCCTAACACTGATATGCACAATTTGGCACAACGGGATAGTGCCCATCCCCATTTCCTGTGAGTTGTTGTCCAAGTGACAATATGAGCGGATGCAGGAAAGCATTTCTCATAAAAGGAGATTTGCATTTTTATGAGTCGGTTATGTGTGTCTGCCGTTTCCTATGAGGTCGGTCTAAGAGAATGTCATCACTGAATGATACATAATCTGTAGCGAGAAACACGTGTTTATGAAGCCACTGTCCTTTTGCTGACAGGTACTACTGGCAGATAGTTGTTAACCCTATCAGTCCCGAGACCCCAGCAAAAATTGGCTTTTTATTCCTCTGACGTTTATTTATCTGCATGTCCAGCCCTCATATTCAGCCTCACAAAGAAGTGTTTTACCATTTTCTTTTCAGGACATCCAGGGCTACAAACTGAATCCAATTTGACATAAACAGTTGCATTCCTGAGTTTTATTGACACATTTCAACAACAACCAAAACCTCCAGCCAAAGCAAAAATCTGATAAAAATGAATTTAAATGAACGCTGTAAGAAAATAAATAGTTTGCTTAGTGGGAAATGAATATCTCACTAGTCAGTGACAACTGTGTGGAGTTTGTGACAGCAACTTTGTGAGTTTATTACAGTATTATAGACACTATGTCCTGGGATTTCCTATGATCTTCTATGTAGAGGAACCCCTTACCTTCTAATCACTCTTGTAAAGCTTGGGAGCATCATGAAGCAAAATAGCTTTCATAGATAATGTTTAATAGTTTGTAGCTCAAACTATTCTGACTCTACAGATGTTTTTGAAAAAAAAGACCTGGCCCCGGGCCCCTTCGGGATCCACCCTTGTCTCACAGACACCTCTCTAGCTCAGCCACTGTTAATCACACAATAAATAGGCACATCCAATGGTACAACCCAGAGGTATGTAGCTCAAACACACAATGTTTAAAAGCGGTAGAAGTCTAGAATCATGCTGGGGCGACGGTGGGACTAATTTGGTTAAATGAAGTTTATTTTCAAACTTTTTAATAAGGATTTGCTGTCTTTGGAGAGCATGACATACAGATGTGGTTCTGTATCAATGGACACAGTTTATTTCAGAGATTTTTCTTCAAGTCAGCGTGCCATTACGATCCTCACAACTATGCAACTATGCCGCAGAGTGTTTTTAAACTCTTGCTCCAACTAGTAATTGGGGCAGTGTCCTTGTCATGGTAAGTACACCGCAAAAATATATTCTAGTAAGGCTCTCTCACTTCCTGATTTCTTTACTGATTTTGGTCTTGAAGTCATTTCTGGCGATCTCCGCAGTCTGCAGTGAAAAGGCAAAGCCTTCAGCTGTGGTTGATTTTAAAAGACAGGGAGTTTTTACTTTTAAATATCCCCCCCGTCTGCGTGCACAGAAACACTCTCCACTATGCACGCAATATGTTTTGCCACTGCAGCGAAGGTTTTATGTTCTTCAGATAATAGGTTAGTCTAAGAAAGGTAAGCCGCGGCAGAAACATCACTAAGCTCGGAGGGGAGCAAAGGCCAAATTGTCTCGTATGTGCAGTTCACCGCGGCAACTGTCTCAGTGAGTCACCTCTAAGAGTTTCCAGATCATACACATTTGGTGTATTTACCAGGCTCAGACTAAATGTCCTCAACAGTAACACCACGATACAGGCTCAAACTCCTCTTCTGTAAATAGTCACAGACAGAGTGCGCTGCACTGCTAAGTGTCATTGTTCAAACAACTTGACTATATTGAATACGACAGACCAATCCGATCCCAATATAGCCTTATGAACCAAAGTAGCCAATACAGACACGGATCTCCTTCCATTTGTTCGTGAACAGAAAGTGAACAGAAAAACTAGAGGTACAGCAGGCGTGCACTTGGGTTTGAACACACATTCATATGACAGTCATATGAGGTGAACAGTGACAACAAACAGGTTGATGGTTGTCTATTATTCTATTCGTCTCTGACTGCAAGACTGTTTGTGACGACACCCATTGGTCTCTATTGCGAAAACGTTCTATTTAATAATCGATACATCAGCTTTGGCAAACAGTGATATGTTCCAGATGTGTGGATCTTCCTGTCCTCTAGCAGTCTCATACAACAGAATAACGATTTGAGGTCTTCTTTCCTGAGCAGTCAATGTTAGCGACAGATTCATGGTTCATCTATTTGGGCAGATTTCAGTGCTTTGTCCAACCTACCATCGCTATCACTTCAATTAATTACTCTCAATTAAGACACTATAAACCAATCTAAAGAATTGCTAATAAGCTAATTTAGGGACAATGAAGACTGAAACAGAGATGGTGAATGGAAGATAATGAACTCTAAGCTTGATGTCAGCCCTGTCTGCCGCTCGTCTCCTCACTATGCGACGGGAGGGATTCACTGATTGACATCAAATCAATCAAGACTTTAAGGTGGAAACTGGAAATATGGAAGATGGACGGACACCTCTACAAAATGGCCAACAAGACAACAAAAGGAGCCATGAAGATAGAGATGCCGAGGTTTGGAACATACTGTCGAACACAGCTACTTAACCAGACCGTGTTGTCTAAAACATATACCGTAGGATGACAGCTGTATGATATGAGTATTTACTGTATTATTTACTGTAAACACACGATACAAGACACTATAGGCATGTCATAGTACTGAAGCTGAGAGCATGTAAATGGGGCCAAACATAGTGCAAAGAGTGGCTACCAGGTCACCTGACTGACACCAAAACACACCTATTATGGGCTGATGCTAACAAAACATTACATACACTCATTACTGTCACCCACCAGTCAGAAATCTGAGTGAGACCATTAGGCAATGCGGGAACTCAAGAGCATTGCACCTTATTTCTGAAGAAAGCAATGTTCATCCATGTTGCAACAGCAATACGTTCATGCTAATATGTGTTGTAATTGCTTGATAGTCAGGCCCCATGTGTCAACAAGCGCTGTTCAGCAGAGTGCTTATTAGCTGGCGGGAGACTTCGGGAAATGTGATTGGTCATGCTTCAAGCAGCAAGAGCTGTATAACCAATGGAATTGAGTGAATCATTTCAAGTATCTCATCCCCTTCGCTTTTTGTGATATTTTGCACTTAACTATGTTATATTACATGTTTGATTTGGTTATAAACCAAAACAAATGTCCTTCCTTTTCACTGGTGGGTAAAATCAATGAGTAACGGAACAAATTGCGTCAGCTGCTTGTCCCTGGCTTCCATCTAAATGTCTTCCACCTGACTCTTTATTGATTTGTGCATATTTTGTGAGATGTAGCGTTTCACTCTCTCCCTCTTTCTCCCTTCACCCCTCTCGTCGCCAGGGTCCCAGGTGGATTCAGAGCAGCCCAATTTGTCATTGACTTGTCAGGCCTGAATAAGACAAACTGCTCCATGCTCATTTATCTGTTATAACACCATACCCTGAGGATTCTGGGTCAGGGGCTCACTGAGGGGATAAGTACGTTACAATGTATTGTTGATGTGAGAGGTTCATGTAAAAAGATATTATAGTGCCATAATATCATGTGTACTCTCTAGGATGCACTGCCCAACAATATTGTAGTGCTCTTCTCCCCTGTCCCCGATGGTCCACGGTGTGTGTATGGTTATCACACCTGCTTTAGCTGGTCAAGGTCTGGATGATCCGTTGAAAAGTAGAAATAGGTGTTTTGGCACTAGGCTGGGTCAAATGGCTGCATCCACTGCAGGATATGTATTGATACTGGAGCAGGGAAAAGGGAAACCATATGTTACTATCCTTCCCCAAAGGAATCCGGGACTCACTTTTCCTGCAACCCAATGCAGATGAGCTTCCTGATTTAAATAAATTAGCTGAAAACCCACACTAACACACGGTTATATTAACAGTATTGTACTTGTCTTGTATCCTACTTTTGGCCAGCTAATAGCCTAACCACCGATCAAGCAACATTATAGACTAAAAGTTACAATCCTGTTGCTGCAGGATTATTTTGCTATCACAATATAGGTCAAATTAAGATCTTCTGATAGCTCCAGGATTAATGAGTGTCCAGTAACTTCAACACACTGTGTCAACCAGGGGAGCACTTGAACACGAGTATTTGAAGAGGGCCATATTGATATCCTGATGTCAATCATGACACGGCTGCAGACAGGGCTCTAGGGTTCCATTGGGACTACCCACTATACTCCACCTCCCTAAGGCCTGCTCATGGGAGAGAAGAGCATTACTGGGTTATTACACTGGACTAGACTGAAGGAAGAAAGATCTTCTGTATTTCGTAACACCGTGCTTGAGAACGTATGGCTCTGAATACATACATAGTGGAAGAATAGCCCCTTAATGAATATTTTGGTTCACGTGTGGGTCTTTAACACATCTGAATTTGATGAAAGACAGTCCATTAACAGAAGATACTCTCGCTCCATCTGCCCTCTAATTGAGGCCAACCTTTAGCTGTCTCTAGTGTACCACTTCAATATGCTGCTCTTGATCATCCTCTCCTCTTTTAATCTCTGTGTGTGTGTGTGTGTGTGTGTGTGTGTGTGTGTGTGTGTGTGTGCGCGCGCGCGTGCGTGCGTGTGCAGTATGCATCAGACTGTTGTCCTATATTTCCTGGTTCTTGTCAGACTTGATTAATAACACATCTCCCATTAACAAGAGCATTAACACCAGCTTTTTGTTTGTCTTCCTAATTACAGTGTTGGGAGATGCTTAATGCTGACAGTTGCATTTATGATGAAAATATAAACTTGTCACTTCACATCTCGAGAAAACAACGGAACTCCATGGCTTTATCCGGTTCATGTTTCTTTTCCACACAGGCCCCCCTCTACTTCACATTATGTAAAGTAAATTATATGCAGGCATTCCATCCACTTACCGCTAGCCAATTTAACAACCGCTACTTTGCTACACGGTAAGACACCATTCTTATTTAATGCAGGAGTATATTTTGCAAAATCCAAAACACCATTACAGTCCACTGTCTTAATTGAAAGCTACAGTTAGAACTGCTTCTATCCATACAGTGTCTACTAACCCCTTTCCCAATTTGGCAACTAGCAATAGTCTAACAATAATGGCTTTTCTTGGAGTAATGGCATTGTCAAGTTGAAGAGAAAGGAGAGATGGAAATAGGCAGTTTTGGGGCAGACGGGTCTGTTTATGACACTGGGTGTCACGACTTCTGCCGAAGTCGGTTCCTCTCTTTGTTTGGGTGGTGTTCGGCGGTCGACGTCACCGGTCTTCTAGCCATCGCCGATCCATTTTTCATTTTCCATTTGTTTTGTCTTGTTTTCCCACACACCTGGTTTTCATTCCCTCATTACGTGTTGTGTATTTAACCCTCTGTTCCCCCCCATGTCTTTGTGTGGTATTGTTTGTTTGTAAGTGCTTGTGCACATGTTGACTGGTGCACGTCGGGTTTTGTACCCAAGTTGTTATTTTCTTGATGCCGTTGGTTTTGGAATTAAACTGCTCTGGCTATTTCCTAGTTCTGCTCTGCTGCGTCTGACGTCCCTGCAGCCAGTTACGCACCCCTTACACTGGGCTGCTGTTCAAATTCCCTGTCTGTCTGTGAATCTTTTACAGGACTATAAGACAGTCAATGTCTACATTGTCTGTCGCTTGCATTAAAATGTCTCCATAGTGTTGTGATATGGTATACTCATATACAATGTTCTCTATCATTTATTTAACACAGCTGATATAGAGGTGTTGTGTGTTGGGAGGAGAACACACAGCAGGACTCAGAGAGACTTCCCCAGTAGATGTCAGTAGAACATTCTGAGCCCAAATGTTTCAACTACACTGTTTGCTTTGGAATGATCCCCAGAAAAACCAATGCCAAGCCATGAGAAAGGAAGTGAATGGGAATAATAATGAACAACATAATGTGGGAAACAAACAGGCAAACACACTGAGAGCTTGCGAATGATAACATCCCTGTTATACAAGAGCTAATCGTAGAAAATAATTATTTCCAGACATTGCTTAGATCATTGTCTCATAATAAAAAGATCCCATCAGCTTCACAATGAATTGGAACAACAAGAGATGTATATCTCAAGAGGCCTGTAGGCTACATGTATGAGGCCATGACAAACAATCATTTGAACGTGCCTTGTGCTGGAACAACAGCCAATAAGAATTTACAGGTTTACATGGTGGGATAGGGAGATAATAATGTCAAGTATGCGTCCTTGCGATGGGCATTACATGTGAACAAAGGCCGGATGCTGCTCGGTAGCCATTATCTTGCCCGCCCTGTGGGGGAGATGGGTGCATGAGCAGTCAGGGTCTTATGCACCCCAAAAGTCTGAGGGGGCACAAAGTACAGTGCCTTGGAAAGTATTCAGACCCCTTCCATTTTTCCACATTTTGTTTTCCATATTACAACCTTATTCTAAAATTGATTCAATCTTTTTTTCCCTCATCAATCTACACACAATACCCCATAATGACAAGACGAAAAGAGGTTTTTAGAAATGTTTGAAAATGTATTACAAATGAAAAACAGAACTACCCAGAACAATACTAATAATAATAATAATTCAATTGATTGGACATGATTTGGAAAGGCATACAGTATACCTGTCGATATAAGGGCCCACAGTTGACAGTGCATGTCAGAGCAAAAACAAAGCAATGAAGTCGAAGGAATTGTCTGCAGAGCTCCGAGACAGGATTGTGTCGAGGCAAAGATCTGGGGAAGGGTACCAAAAGGGCCTTGGTCAAGGAGGTGACCAAGAACCAAATGGTCACTCTTACAGAGCTCTTGAGTTCCTCTGTGGAGATGGGAGAACCTTCCAGAAGACAACCATCTCTGCAGCACTCCACCAATCAGGCCTTAATGGTAGAGTGGCCAGACAGAAGCCACTCCTCAGTAAAAGGCACATGACAGCCCGCTTGGAATTTCCAAAAGGCACCTAAAGACTCACAGACGATGAGAAACAAGATTCTCTGGTCTGATGAAACCAAGATTTAACTATTTTGCCTGAATGCCAAGCGTCACATCTGGAGGAAACCTGGCACCATCCCTACGGTGAATCATAGTGGTGGCAGCATCATGCTGTGGATATGTTCTTCAGCGGCAGGGACTGGGAGACTACTCAGGATCGAGGCAAAAATGAACGGAGCAAAGTACAGAGAGATCCTTGATGAAAACCTGCTTAAGAGCCCTCAGGACCTCAGACTGGGATGAAGGTTCACCATCCAACAGGACAATGACCCTAAGAACACAGCCAAGACAATACAGGAGTGGCTTCGGTACAAGTCTCTGAATGTCTTTGAGTGGCCCAGCCAGAGCCTGGACTTGAACCCGATCTAACATCTCTGGAGAGACATAAAATATCTGTGCAGCAATGTTCCCCATCCAAGCTGTCAGGGCTTGAAAGGATCTGTAGAGAAGAATGGGAGAAACTCCCCAAATAAAGGTGTGCTAAGCTTGTAGCGTCATACCTAAGAAGGCTCGAGGCTGTAATCGCTGCCAAAGGTGCTTCAACAAAGTACTGAGTAAAGGGTCTGGATACTTCTAAAAACCTATTTTTGCCTTGTCATTATGGGGTATTGTGTGTAGATTCATGAGGGGGAAAAACAATTTAAGACCTTTTAGAATAAGACTGTAACATAACAAAATGTGCAACAATTCAAGGGGTCTGAATACAATCTGAATGCACTTTATATGAGGGTGGTTGGGTGGTGGTTGGAGCATTTTGCATTTTTCAAACTGAAAAACAGCCTTTTCCTGCAATCTAGAACCATAATCATTATGCTTTATTAAATGTAAAAAATATATGTATTTTTTCTGCATATCTAAGCATATCTAAACTGTCTGTATCCTCCTGACTGGTGGTTCTTTTTTTAAACAAACGAAATATGCTTCTCTGCATCTCTGCTAAAAATCTGGGTAAAAGATTGAAAGGAATGTGAGTCTTATTCAGTACATTTAGTAAACGCTTGCTTTTCTAAAGTCTGCCAACCTTGCCAGCAGGCATGGCTAAGATAGTTAGACAAGCTAGCTACTCGAACTTGATTGATAGCCTGTAAGCCATCAACATTGCTAGGTGGCTAGTAGTATTACAAAGAAACAACAAATAAAAAATGAAACAGGACACATGTGAGGGCGCCCATGTGCTCCCTTTGATCTTGACGCCTCTGTGCGCAGTCAATGCTGCGCTCATTCAGCATGAGGAGGCATTGTTCTGGGATAGGTTAAGTCGTTTTAACCAGCGGCTAAACAAATCTCATATCACTGAGAGTGCTGTGCAGTTCAGCACGTACGGTCAATTGGCTAAACTCCTTTTACTCCTCCTCTGCAGAGGTCTGTTTTGAAGACGATCAACCAGCAGCTTTACCTTCGTATTGACTTTCTCCCCAGGTTTTCTTGCTCAGGCGTCGTGTGCGCTCTCCATGGTTCTGAAAGGCATCAACGCAATCCGCTCAAACAAACGGCCTTGGCTACCCAGACGATATTTCACAAGTAATGCAAATCAAGTTTAGGCACATTCAGAGCACAACCAATGCAACCATGATAGGACATATATCATTTGTATAGTATACAATATAATTATCACGCAGTTTGCAACTCTGCATACAATCAGTGTAGAACATCACCGTCGGTTTTGTTCGTCAAAAAGCAAGACAGGTACGCAGGGGATTTCACCAGCAACAAATATTCTAAGAAATTCTGCACTGTGCACCGCCCCCCTCTAACTCTCCCGCTCTCTCTCTCTCTCTCTCTCTCTCTCTCTCTCTCTCTCTCTGTCTCTCACATACACGCTCTCCTCCCTCGCCACTTTCTCCAGCCAAGAAGCCAGCTTTGCCTCCCCAGCTTTACTCTACAAGCATGTCCTCAGACGTGCAGCCGTGTGATGAAGCGGACCAACTAACTTCCAGAGAGCACCGGACGAAGGTAACCCGCTGCACGAGTAGCAGAAAAGCCTGAGAGCAGGTAATTAACTCACCAACATAGGTCATGCAAATCTTAAGATTTGGTTAGAGAATGGAGAGAATTGGTTAGAGAATGGAGAGAATTGCGCATGATAGGGGGATATCAATTTACTTGGGATACGTGTATAATGTAACAACATCAGACGTGGCAGGATACTGACAGAACTTTGTGCGCAACAAGCAAGGTTCGACTTGACCTATGGTATATGAATGTCTTTCTTGGGCATTCACTACATTATACTGAATCAACCGATGCTATGCAATAGAAAATATCGCATAGGAGTCATATTTCCTATCGGGGGATATAATAAACGTGTTTATCAGTGACATGGGAGTGGAGATGGTTTGCGCTTTAGACATGGGTATCTGTATATTGTGCCATGCCGTGATGCGGAATGGAATTGTCACATTGCGCAATGAAATTCAGCTTAGCAAATAAATAAATGATCATAGTGCTATGGAGATTGTTTTCTATCACCTGCTGTTGTCGTCAATATTGGAATGATTCTCTTTTATTTTGGAAAAGTAAAAAGTATTACATTCTCATATGATCCATATCTTCCTTTCAGTGGATTGTTTCTGCATCCAACACAAATGAAACGATATATACAAGGGTGGTATACAATGTTACGATAATAATCTTTAATAAGTTGTCTTAATAATTACAATGATCATAAAGGGAATATTACATTTTCCCCCATTTGCATGTGTGTGGCCGATCCATCTATGGAGCGGTTCCTTTCTCTATAGGAATGGTATTGCGCATCCCCGTGCCAAGCACCTCTCCAGCATAACAGCAAGCATTTCGTGAGAGTTGGAAAAATGTTTCTCAAAACAAGTTCAACAGAATCGAATTTTCCGCTTGGGCTATGGGCTACTACAACTGTATTGCGTTAAGCTGTTATTCTATTGTGCGACACAAAGAGGGTATACCATTTAAATATGCCGTTGATTTGTGTTTTGTATATGTTAATGTTTAAAATATTTAAAATAAAAGTTTTGAATAATCGTAGTCATTTTGCTGTGAAGTATGAAGCATCCGGAAGTTGACGCGTGATTTGGACTCGATGTCCTTGATTTGGAGACCTTCATACCTCGTGCAAATACGACTCTGTCCATCCAATGGGGACAGAATGCTATTGCTGTGTCCCCTACCCCACAAAGGAAGACAGGGAATGGTTTGTCGATTTCGTCGTCAGCCTCCATTAATTTATGCCCCCCACCATCATGACGATAAATGGACAGCACGCTGCATGAACATACGTGCTCGAATATGTTAAAGAGAGGAACTTCAATTATTTCACCCAATGCGCAATGAGTTTACTCGTGGTTGTTTTGCAGTGGTGGTGAGAGAAGGGTTTCGATTTAGTGACAAACAACAGGGTTTGTTCGACTGTGATGAAGCTGCATGTCTCACTGAATGTGCGCGTAAAAGCGCGCTTGGCACTGCGCGAGCAACCCCGAAGGATGAGTTTGGATATGGCTGGTGCATGTTGACACAGATTAGCAGATTGTATGATTGTATAACGGACAGCATTAACAAGATTGTGAGCGATTCCAGATTTCTTAACAGATCATATAAGAGGGCTTGCCTCATTATGTAGGTTGCATGACGTGTTTCAGAAATTGCGTCAAAATCAAGTTTTGAAATGAGCCACGGCTTTTGTGTTTTGAGGTCGCTGGAAGCTGGTGCAATTCCTCACGACAACGTCACAGTCGTGGCAAGCCTTTTGAGGTTGGAAAATAAAAATGTGCTTTGCATCGATTACCATCCCCATGTGATGTATGGGTCCCTGTGATCTCCAACAAAACTCTGGTCACACTGCGGGAGAACAAATGTGCCTGGCTATTCATAAATAGCCCCATAGACTCACATAAGGATAAGGATATGCATTTATCAGACCGGGATAAAGACACACTGTCTCGACTGTCCCATCTGTAAACTGTAAATATGACTGTTTTTGATCTAGTTGATGATGGCGATGAGAAAAAAACATGAATTATTTTATAGATTAAGAATCTGTGCTTGCATTACTGATTGGTCTCCCAAGTCTAAATGACGTTGGCCATTTAACAGATTGCAGAGGGGGCGAATGCTTTGAAGAAGGATGCAAATGTACCTCTTGCTAATGTGTCTGGTGTGTTTGATTAATTAGTGCACTTGATGCATTTGAGGTCCAGGTGCAGGTTGAAAAACGTGGTCATCATTTCTAACAAAAAGGCGCGGACTCTGCACTCTCTCTTTTACGTGCGTAAGTGCACTGGTAATTATTATGAACAATGTGACCCTGAATTCATTGTTGAAATTAATTGGTTTTGTGAGATAAAGACTGGCCAGACTCAACACTAGACCAATTGAATACTGAATAATTGTTGGTAGTGGTTTGGTTCTTGCAAAGTGTATTTGGTACTGGTACAGCTTGGCTGATAGGGTGCATTCTGGTGCTCACAATTAAGAGCCTTTAACAGAATGGTTATTGGTATTGCCTTTGCGCTATCTTCACAAAATAACATGCACGGGTAACCTAGTTTCATTTCCAGAGGAAAATACGATTGTTTTTTGTACAGCACTGCCATGTACAGTACAGACCCGGAATACATTTGGTGTATTTCGTTTTTCCATATTACGTGCTTGCCATCAGCTATGGTGCAGATCAGACACACACCATTGCATCAGATTATTTGTATCCTACATTATTATGTGAGCGAGCTTTTGAGAGGGTATTTTCTACCTCATATCCCCTGTCACAAACATCACATTTCTGAAAATATACAAAGGCCCTTATATAATTGCTGAAAAGCTTACTCGACTGATTTTTCCTGATTCCCTCCTCCACGGTAGGTGGGGTGAGCAGCAGTACACTTGTATAATATTTTACCGTTTAAGATGTATTAAGCTGTATGGTCAAGGGGTCACGCAGCACAGTCCTAGCAATTTGTGTGAAAAATTTGCACAATTCTTTAAGCTGTCAGTGAAATCCATACAATGCGTTGTCGATTTATCCACAGGTAAATACTCTAGCTATTTTCGTATTGGTTATCATACTTTATGCAAGCTGTACCGAGCGAGGTTGTTTTGGAAAGGATCCGTTTTTTTTACCACTTATGGTAGCATTTGCATGTACTTCTTCAGTAAATATTTACTAAGTTTACACATCGAGGACACAGTCAGTACATTACTGTCAATATATTATCGATATCACATTAGAAACGCAACCATTAAAGAGTAAGCATAATTTCCCTGTGCCGTTGTGGTTTATGACCACGATTATCCCATACTGTACTGTATAGGTATATACTAACCCTTAGGGTAACACGTTATATAGGGTTCATAACCCATATTCTATAGACTTGGAGATCTGCATCAATGTGAATATGTTGTGTTGCATATTGGCTGCTGTGGTTGACATGCTGGCTTACTAACCATGTGAGTAAAGAGGAAGAATGGGATTTGAGTTTGTGTGTAGGGAGAAGCTATGAATTAATTCATTTTTACCTATAGGGTCGTTTTTTTATCAGTGTTCATTTTTGTTTTACACTCATTCTCCAATGTATCTACACCAACCATGAGATAGATGTTGAGTTTGTTCAATGTCATCCCACTAAAGGTGGGACAAATTGACAGGCTATATTGATTTGGCAGAGAGAGTTACCATTTAGTGAGATGCTATTTGTGTGTTTTCTCTATAGGGGCACCCCAAGTTGACCCCATCCGGAGACTTCTTCCTGGGCTGAACACAATGGAGACTGTTTGACAGTGGAAGTGGAGGTTTACTGTACAGTAGCTCAGCTGGAGTTCCTCACCCCTTCATGACATGCAGTGAGCCGATGCCACTAACAGGTATGGTGGACAATTGTAATTAAGATGAATGACCTATTGTGATTTTTAAGTTGTTGCTGCTCCAGAACATGTTACTTACACTTTTCTAAATGGCTTTCATGTTTTGCATATAAGCCATCTATAGAGTTGTGGTCTGTTAGGAGAGCAGCAAGTGTCTGCTTGAGAGGGGCCACTTGAATGGCTCTGGAAGTCACACAGGTTCCCTGCCTCACTTGAAAGAGCAGCTGTTTAAGAGCAAAGTAACTTAAGGTAGCAGGCGTAAACTAAACACCTGAGCGGGGTCCCCACATCCGGTTTTCAGGAGGAAAGGAAGCTACGTTGAAAATACTGTATCCCTGAAAACAAGATGTTTCCCCGCTGAGGGTGGGAGCAGAACAGGCATGATAATTACTCACTTGTTGAATACAATTGCAAAGTTAACACTTAACACATAATGCGCTCCTAGCTTTGCCTATACATTCCCACCATGTGCGCATCATGTATGCTCACTTTTAAATGAACCCAGGCTCTAATGGAATGTTCGAGAGGCTGGCACCAGGGGTGCATTTGATATAGCAGCGAGGAGCAAAGGTGTATTTTTAAAAGTTTACATTTAGTCGGTTGTGTGTTTGATTCAACGGACATAGGCCTTTAGTGCAGTAACCCAGCGGTGGTGGGGCTGATCGAGCAGTGATGCGGTGCACATCAGTGGAGCTGAGAGATGGCACCAGCTGAAAGGAATGCCTGATTATCACGCTTTCAATCACAGCAGGCTGCCACATCGACGCTGAGCTGCTGGTGTTAAATCACACTTTTTCATTTTATTCTTATGCAATTAACATTTTATTTTAGCTTTGTATGGATAAGCTGAGGCACCAGCGATGGAGGCTTGTTAAGGAAGAGGATGTAATTAGGCTAAAATGGGAGAATGGAATAAGAGAATGTGCAAACCTTCCACTCTAACATGTTGAGCACAATGGAGCGGTAAGGATGTTTAGCAAGTCCTCTCTAGGCGGTTTCTTGAGCAGCTACATTGACCATGCTAGTCCCACACCACTCAGAACACGGAGATGTGTCGAGATACAGCATGCCCATCTCCGCTCCAAATAAGTACTTACGTTGCACGTTGCATGATTTCCTGATACAACTCTGTAGCCTTTATTCTGTAACAATAGGGTTCTCGCAAGCCTGCAATTCAGCTCAAGGAACATTGAAAAATCCGGACAATCAAACCAGCCACGGCGCGTAAAATCCAGCTGAATTGTGCTGTCATAAGAGCAGTCATTACACCTGGTGCAGATGATGGGTTATTTATCTGACGTTGAAGGATTCAGAACTTATATAGTGTGTAACGTAGGAACTCCACAGCACTGAGTGATGCTCCTCCAGATCTTCGTCTAGCACTGTGAAGTATGGATCAAATAAAATAGTGTCATTGCATTTCCTACAAAGACTATTGGAGGTTGTTGAACTAAGCGGTATGTCGTGTGTTTTTCTTCTTCTTCTGTGCATTGTGTCAGCATATTTCATAAAAAAATGCTAAAGAGATGTAGTGACCCGGTAATTGGTTGTAAATTCCAAGCTTGCCGTTTAGTATTTCAGGGCTCTCTAGTCTATACGGTGGTGAATTACACTACCTCAGATGAACCCAGTGATGATTGTAGTGTAAAAGTTTGATAGAATACATCAGAAGCCATTACTCTTCAAAATTGGTTCTAGGTGATCTGTTTAGTGTCCCACAGGGTGAGACCTGAATACATTAAATCATGCAGGTTGGCATTTATTGGGATGACTTATGTAAAAGCTTATGTACTGGAGGAAGCTCTGCAGGGTAGTCACTAGCTGGCACAGCCACAAAGTCATACAATCGGATTTTAAACGTAACCCTCCAGGACAGGATTCATCCCAATAAGCGTCAACATGCTTTAATCATGGCCGGAGAAAATTGAAGATTTGTTGATATCATTGTAATGAATCATCCGTGCTGTATCTCTCTCTAACTCTCTTTCCTGGTCTCCTCCCTCTGAATTAGCCAGGCATCTAAAAGGTTGCAGTGTCTTTGAGGTGCACCGTGACACTGCTCCATTCTAATCAAGAGGGTTCACTGCATTAACCTTGGGCTAGCAGCTAGCCTATCAGCTATTGTTGGGACACAGCTTAGAGATGGAAGAACGAACTTCCCTACTGCTGTCTGTAGACAGTGCCGAATCCTTTGTTGTATCATAACAGAGAACCAAGACTGCTTAGTAATAGTAGTACGGGCCTCCCGGGTGGCGCAGTGGTTAAGGGTGCTGTACTGCAGTGCCAGCTGTGCCATCAGAGACTCTGGGTTCATGCCCAGGCTCTGTAGTAACCGGCCGCAACCGGAGTGTCCGTGGGCCGATGCACAATTGGCCTAGCGTCGTCCGGGTAAGGGAGGGCTTGGCCGGTAGGGATGTCCTTTTCTTATCTCGCACCAGCGACTCCTGTGGTGGGCCGGGCGCAGTGCGCTCTAACCAAGGTTGCCAGGTGCACAGTGTTTCCTCCGACACATTGGTGCGGCTGGCTTCCGGGTTGGATGCGCGCTGTGTTAAGAAGCAGTGCGGCTTGGTTGGGTTGTGTTTCGGAGGACGCATGACTTTCAACCTTTGTCTCTCCCGAGCCCCTACGGGAGTTGTAGTGATGAGACAAGATAGTAGCTACTAAACAATTGGATACCACGAAATTGGGGAGAAAAAGTGGTACAATTCAATAAATAAATGAATAATAAAGTAATAGTAGTACTACTAAGTAGTAGTACCATCGATATCACAAGATATTTATCTGCCTGTTTTCAGTTCTCAGACACAGCTGAGGAAGCCTCAGGTGTTCCTAAGTCCTGCCACTCATCCAGTAATAATTCCGGCTGCCATTCCCGGTGCTTAATTGCACTAAGCCTCGGCACCGGATAAATCCGGCACTGCGCTTCTAGCTCCATTATTATTGGCTCCATAAAACATTCAGCAGTCCCCGCTCCCGTTGGAACCATGGCGGAGCAGTGACATTGTAATTTTGCAGCCAGATCTAATTCCTCCATGATGTGGGATTGGGAGATTGGAAGACAATCTCTCACACACAGGTTGGCTATTGGAGTTGCATTTGATGGTGAGGGACACAGAGAATGAGTCCAAGAGAGGAAAGTGTTAAGGGGTGATTTGTTTTCCCAATCCCCATTCTAAACTCAGTAGGTAGAGAATGATACAGCCAGTCTGGCTCATCTGGCTGTTATTGTTACCAACTCTGCCCAGATAGAATATACTGGACTCTAGAGGGATGTTTTCCACTACAGTGCTACTGCTGTTGATGCTGCTGACTGTGTGAATGTTTGTGAGAGAGCCTTGTGTCAATTTCTCCCCTTTCGGGTCATGAACACTAACGAGCAATTAGACAGGAAGAGGGACGATGATACGAGGCTGAAAAAACGTCTCCCTACAGTCCTGGTGAGTTTGAGCTCTTTCAGGCAGAGTCTGACAGGACTGGGCCTTTAATCATTCACAGCCACTAACAGGACCAGTGAGACTGTCTGAATGGGTTTGTGTTATGTCAGAAAGATAGCATCTCAAACATTTGACATTCACACTCCAGGAAGCCGTACAGATACACACGCACATAAACTCATGGTCACACAGCACACTGGCACACATATGCACACACACACACACACAAACTCCTATGCCCATCCTTTTCTCTTCATTCACCATTCCCTGGATCACCGTCATCATCTCTGTTTCCTGTTTCTCATCTACACACTTAGAAAAAAAGGTGCTATCTAGAACCTGAAACAGTTCTTCGGCTGTCCCCATAGGAGAACCCTTTGAAGAACCCTTTTTTGGAACCCAAAAGAGTTCTACCTGGAACCAAAAAGGGTTCTCCAATCGGGACAGCTGAAGAACCCTTTTGGAAAACTTTTTTCTAAGAATGTACCTTACAATGATGCCCTCTTTCTCCTGGATACTGGGCTTCCCCCAAAGGTTGACATGTCTACCAAGGTGATAGGTTAATCATGTGTATTTCTTGAATTAATTCAGCATTTCCCCTGCCCTAGTGGATCTGTTGTTTTCCCATCCTCAGCCATTCACTTTCAAGAACTAAGTGTTTTCAGCCCCTATGTAAAGGACTAACATGGTTTTAAAGGTCATTCTCACACTTTCAATTCAATTGTACTCTTAAAAGGCTTTAACATCTTAATTACTAATCCTTATTGTAAACCTCTGTAGTTCTATGTCACCTTTGCCCTGGTCCTGTCCTCTGACCATTAAGGAACCCTAAATGCCCCCCACTCTCGTCAAACTAGAACGCTTTATTTCATTCTCTGTTCAGTAGATACTGCCAAAACATACCATTGAAAGGAATTGGCACGAAATTACAGCATCAATCCATTTTTCCGTTTAGTCCTGTTGCGAGCCTCTTGCAACATAAATACTATCATTTTTTTTGTGGTGAATGTTCAGAACTGCAGAATGTGCCAAAGAAGCAAGTCTGTAAATTGCCTATGCAATTTTACAAAGCAATTGTGCTTCTCCCATACCAGTGTCAGTGGAGAAAAAAAAGGCAATCTGCGAAAATTAAACTTCAATTAGAGTAGTGGAGAGACTACTGCTTCACACAAAAGCTCCATTTTGTACAGGCCCACACGCTCTCACCAGCTAAACACAGGCCCTGAACTGAAGATAATGACGGAATCATAGCAGAGAAAAATGCTCCTGTCCAAGACGCTGGCTAATTTAAGGAGCAGAAAGGGAAAGGGAAAGGGGGATACCTAGTCAGTTGTACAACTGAATGCATTCAATTGAAATGTGTCTTTCCTCATTTTTTTTTTCTCTGGGATTCAATCCAGCAACCTTTCGGTTACTGGCCCAATGCTCTAACCACTATGGTGGTGGATCATGTTGAACACGTGTTAAAACCGAGCGATACTAATGCAGGCAATGATCATTTGAGGTTACAGATTCAGCAGTGCCTCAGTTGATTCTTGTGCATTTGTGAGTGCAGACCTGTTTATACTGTAGCTTCAGGTATAACTCATTTAACCTTTTGTTTCTTTTCCACTATGTTGTGTAGTAAAGTTAGATTTACTGCGGCTGTCCATTCTGTCTAACTATACGTAAACGCAAGACAAAGTCCAGATAACGGTTGTAAATACCGCTGCCTTGTTTGTCTTGGATGGCATTTCGTAGATGTCTGTTATTTTCTTGTTATTTCTCAGAAAGAGCAAAGATGTGTGTCTAGCTGTGCCCGGGGGGACAGTGGAGGGAAATCACTGGAGAATGTAGATATATCCCAAGGAGGAAGAGCGACAGGGACAAAGAGGAAACAGGGTCATGACATACTTCCACTATCAAAACAAGACCAGGACGACTCCAGACATATGATATTTCAGAGACATTTCCATAAGCCAGAAGCACAACATGTCCGGATCATCCAATACCTAGATATCTAGCTAACTTTCTCAACCTCAGGCTGTCAGTGAGAGAAACGACCAGCCATTTGGCCTATAGACCTGCTGCACACAGATCCATGACTCGACCCGACATTCATGAAGAAACCATTGTGGACAAAACCCTTTCCAGGTGGCTGAATTGACATTTGGAATAAATGCCATGGAGAAAGAGTGTATTTCAGCCATTTGTGTGCGTTTTAGGAACTGTGCCCGGCCGTCCCCCCGCTGATTCAATGTGGTATTTATATGCGAGTTCTGTGGGTTTTTGAAAGGATTTATTATTTCCGTTATTATCTTTGGGCTCCCCGTTGAGTCAGCTAGCCGTGTCAAACTGAACGGCCCGTCTGATATGCTGTTACTTTGAGTTGGCAGAGACAAGGTTGCCGAGGGAGCCCAGAGAATACAGTGTGTCCGTGTAACACAAACACACTCGGGGGATAGATTCTCTGAATTCACACCCTCTGACAGACCTCTCCAGGAACCATCCAAGAAAGGAGTCAGGACGCTAAAGAAAAAGAACAAGAAGCACAACCAGAGAAAAAGTCTGGGCTTGTCAGACCAGCTGGAACAAAGACGAGTAGAGAACAATGAACAGGCAAGCGAGCGATAAAAAAATAAATAATTCCAGGACAAAATCAGAGGGGCTTCGGCTCAGAGACAAGAGATAATTGGGAGCTGTTAGAATGCAGGAGACACTATTCTCTCTACTTCACCGTGTTCCGTGAACGTGGAGGTGGAAGGTATTTGGTTATTGTCCTACTGGTCTATCTCATCAGTCAGGATGGTGGCAACCTGGCCATAGATATATCAGACCAGATGCCGTGTGATGAGTGTGTCTGTGACGTATTGGCCTACATCCTGAGGTGGCGGTAGGTACAGACAAAATTCAATTTTCTTTGCTGTTTTTACCAGTCAGTCCCCATCCTTAAATACCCCTGGCTTTCATTAGAGAAAAGCCTGCAGCTCATTTCAGCAAGCAAGTCCTGTTGTGAGTATAAGCAGCAGGCCGCAATGCTGTCTTTGTTGCAGTTAAACAGAACTACAGGGAAAAGGGAGGGATTGGTTGCCAAAGAGTAACTACTTTCTTCTGTAAATAACAGAATGTCTTTGGATATATAACAATAGGCTTGTATAGAGATGAATACATGCCGAAAAAAGTTGAATGAGAAATCTGCTCTGCTTTATTCCATCAGACTAAACGTACAGTATGTGCATTCAATGTAGATATAATCTTTACTCCACAGACATTGGTTCTGAATTGGCTGGTGTTGGCTGAGTGGTGCTGTCGACCAAACTGCCTCATTTTGCCTTTAAGGTCACTCAGATCCTTCTCATTATTATGTGCATGGTGAGAGAACATTTCTGCGAGCCAGTGGTGACTCACCATGGTCTTGCCTATTGACTGAAGTCTGGAGGCGTGACAGCTTTCACAGTTTTGGGCAGTGGAATGATGAACTGCACTTAAACTCCCTAGCAGCGATAATGTCAGGAGAGAGCATTAAGTCTAGGTGACATGAATGAGAAAAGAAAAACATGTAAACAATGACTAACATTTTAACCTGTGTGAACAGGATGACAGTGGCTTAGACTTGGAAGATCAACCACTTATTGGCTATGATGGAAAGGTCTCCAGAGTAGTACCACTTATTCAGCCTTCCTAGTTGATTTATACCTGATTCATTTGGAATACGTCTCCATAGATCCAAACCAATATGGCCTCCTGTCTCCCAGTGTATCAACCTGTAAGCAAAAATATTTGAAATAGGCTGGGTAGAATCATTATGTCTGCCATCACATCAGGCATCACATACCTTGGAATTAATCCAGAAGGACCCGGATTCTCATACTGAGTTGATTGAGAATTAAGCTGTGTAATTTCGTGGCTCTGGAAAGAGATCCCTAGGGGACGTCTTTCCAGTGATCTATTAACTTGTGATTTATTGGTTCAGTTGTTCTCCTTTCCATCGCAACCTGACCTCCTTCCTCCTCTGTTTCAGTTCATTATTCTCCCTCTCCTCTCCCCACAGTCGCCTGTCTGTCTCCATCTCCCTCCCTCCCCTCGTGTGTTCTCTCTAGCTCTGCTTCTCGCCTAAGCGCTGTGATGGGCTTTTCCCATGCAGCTGGTTCTTAATGGAGGCCCTGCTCCAGAAAGCTGATGTTAATGTTGACTGGGATCACCGACTCTCCTCCGAGGCACAGAGTGGTGAGAAATGACTGTGCTACCTCCAGCCGGCCTGGCCCAATAACTTCTCATGTATGGATCCGGAGGCCTGAACAGGGGAAAAGCGTACTGTTTGGGTTTAGAGGAGGGGTGAGTGGGGAGAGGGGGGAGGCGGGAGGAGTAGGGTGTTTATGATAGGATGTGTATGAGTGTATACTGATGTCTGAAGAAATTAAGGTGAATGATAGCAGGTCATGAAGGATGATGAAGGAGGGTTAGTATGCATTTGGGAGACATCCATGCCTGACAGGACAGTGTGTTAATAAAACAGGGAAAGTGGGCCTGTTGCTCCCTCAAGTATTGGTTCGTCCGTCTTGCTGTCAACAGCATTGACAGTCAGCCTGCTCTGCTCCTGCTCTGCTGTGCCAACCTCCCTTAACCTCACAACCCTGTCTGACAGCCCTGGAGATGTGCTCTGTTCTGAGAAAGAGAGGTGTGTGTGTGTGTCTCAAGACGGTGCGGTTAGCCTCATTTACATCAGAGGATTGGTCATGACAGTGACCCTCGCTGACGAACGTAAGCAGACAGAGATCCCCCCGTCTGTTTTCTTCACGTTCTGCCATCAGTCCCCGGCTCAGAGTCTGTAAAGCAGCCATCCATGCCACAGCCTCGGTGACAGCACAGGAAAAATCACATGTCATCACTCCACACACCGTCCCCTCACATTCCCAGGGATGCGTATCCTGCCAGCCTTGCTATGATCTCCACAAACCAGACCAGGCATCCATTTTACATTGAACGGGGGTGGGGGCTGGTTCCATCCTGATTGGGTGACGTTCTAGTGTCTGTGTTATTTGTGACTGTTGGAAGGCCATGGTGTGCGAGACCCAGATACGCATAGCGACTCATTCCCCAGTGCTTAGAGCCAGGAAAGACCGATCCGTCATGCAAAGATCACCGTTGTCCTGTCTCTTTGAAGTGATGGTTGGATTTGGTGAGGCAGGACACAGTGCCTCCGGTGTGAAAAGGTTCTACTACCGCGGGGCGACTCGTTCAAAAACGCAGTCGCGTTCCATAAGTATGTATGAGACCAGGTGTGTAGCCAGGAGCCCAGCCAAGTCAATCCACTTCCAATTCACCCTTGGTTGGGAGTAATCCAGTATGTAAGTGTCTTTTTAATATTTTCTTTGGAAGTTGTGGTAACCCTTGCTCTCACATAAACCTACAGGGGAGCAACATTAATCAAAAGAACACAGAAGGGGTTTGATGGATAGGGTTGATGATTTGAATTTCCCCTTAGAAATTATGGTTTTATTCGTCTCATCTATGGGTTTAAATCAGTGGAACGTCCGTTCCAACGGTGCCCGGCCCTCTAAATTGCATGCAGGACTCAAAAACGGGAGATTTATCGACTTCCTCCACTGGCCTGCATGAATTATTTATTAGTCAATGTCTCTCACACAAACCCCAGCAGCTCTTTAATCCACACTGATATTAGCCTGCCTGACTGTATATTGGTGGACTGAGAGACGTATAAAAACCGAACTTCTGCGACAACACATCTCTCTCTCTCTCTCTCTCTCTCTCTCTCTCTCTCTCTCTCTCTCTCTTTGTCTTCAGTTTATCATGCAACTTTGAAAAACTTTGTTTACTTTTGATCTCAATGCTTTGCCCGGTTGACCCAATGAGGCATTGTGCAGGCGGTGTCTGCCAGAATGATGAGGTATATGGTCTTAGATTATCCTTTGAATTACCTGTTTCTGTGCATGTAAGATTGGGAAGGAGAGAAAGAAGCTGGCAGACTAGGGGGATTAGGAGGGGCTGATACCCAGAGTAAAGGCTGTCAATTTGTTCACTGTGAGGAGATGTGATTGAGCATGTCTGCTGGCTACATGGACCACAGCCCCACGTCTCCCCAGTGCAGGGATTGATTGAGTCGTACCTGCCTAGGGTTCCATTGGCCCTGCGCCTGTACACGGGCCACGTTCCCTCTCCCTGTCCAGTCTGTCAGCCCCTGAAGTTATGACATCATGAGCCCCCTCATAAGGCACCTCCATTGTTTTGAAATGAAGGGACATCAATTTCCCAGACTCCACTGCCCAGCGGATGATTTGTGAGTGCTATTATACTCAGAAATCGCTCTGGAAAATGGCTGCGGAATGGAGAGAGTTTGGGAGGGGTGACTTGCTGCATGGAAATGGTGTCTAAGCTGCCTGTTTTGGCCAGTTCCAATAGTGGTATTTCACCCTTTTGGGGTCAAAACCCCACATACACCTACATGTAGATCTACTCAGATTACAGAGTTGATTATCATGATTATTAAGCTACTATTTTTGCCCTGAAAGTGGCATTTGGAGAAAAATATGACTTTGTAGATAGGACTGCCAGCTAAGAGAGTGAGAGATGGAAATAAATAGCGAGACAGATGCAAAAAAATGACCAATCACCTGGATGTCAATGGAGCATTTCCAGAACTTTCTCTCTTGTCATTTGTAGAAGCAGCAGACCTGGGTACCATCCAGTTGACAGGTTTTCATGTCGAGGCTTGACTAATTAGTTAGAAAGCCATCAGTCAGAAATAAACTACTGACTATTCGAAACACGCCTTCCAAACTTGATCACAATGGATAGGTAATGCATTATACATTCCGATTTCATTATGAATAAAATAAAACATTTTTTTGTACGGAAAGCGTGTGTGAAATTGTTTTTATTTCCTTGAAGAGTACCAAAATATGGCAACAAAATATGAAAATGTAAAGATCAAGTCGCATTCATATTTCAAGTCTGCCCTAATTCAATCTCCTCTATTTCCTTTTCAAAACATTTGTCCACATTTCAACTCTAAACTTTAACGGATGTAAGAGTGTGAATCTATTTAGCGTCCTTTCGGGAAGAAGTAACTTACAGTACTTTTGCTTTCAGGAGCCACTCGGCTCGACACAATACGTGGTCAAATGCAGAAAGTTATCAGTGACATGCAGGAACGTAACGTCCTCTTCACCACTCACCGAAGAATTCAATTCTCCCACATGGACATGACAGCAGAGGGCTATTCTGCATGGGCAAGATAAACATTACAGTGGAAAACAGTGAAATAATAAATGCTGAAGGAATATGTTGGGATATTTATCTGAAGGGCCTGAAGATTGGGCCGAGGTGGGGAGAGGACTTGTTTTTGCCATTGGCAGATTGTGACCAGACCTTCTGAATACTAAACATACTAGTTCCTTTTGTTTTCTGATAATCCCTCCCCGTGCATTGTTGACTGTAGATGACAACACAATATCCTGGTCTTTGCCCGTGGGAGTGTCACTGATGTTTGGGACGGGATTTACTAGGTTCGGTAGTTATTCCCATCTTTTCTCTCGTACACAACAGCATTTGCGTTTACTATGGCCATTGTTATGGCAGGAAATTAGAAAACAAAAAGTCAATTTTAAAATAAGCGTTGTATCCATTAAACACAAACCAATTCTCGATGGATACAGAACCAAACAACGCAAAATAGCAATATCTGAAAAGAGCCATTGAGATGCCATCGGTATTGCAGCAATTGCAATGTCAAATGTACAAACTGTACAAGTTCTCACAGAGTTCAAATCGACAGCATAAACAATGCATTCATTCACACAAAAAAGCTGTATATTCCTATATGTTCCTGCCAGGAGTTCACAGTTAAGCTATGAGAATTGCATTGTGTAAACTACAAAGGGAACAGGATAGCCTAAATCTCTGTCACTGTAGTAACCTCTGACCTCAGATAGTATTACATCAGAGTTGAGAGAGAAGACGTCCTCTCCATCCTGTAACCTTTGTTTCACCCAGATATCCTCGCCTGCTTTTCCAGGAGTATCCCCTGCTATTCCTCTTGCAGAGGGAAATTTAATTTTAAAAGGACTCCTCGCCGGAATTCTTTCTAGTTGTGAATGTAATTATATTATCTCAGAGAAAACCCCTCCTCCGTTCTTTTCCCATCAGCTACTAAACCTCTGGGAGTGCCACCATTGATTCACTCTACTGCCTGATGATGAGTTCATACAGCACTCCACACGCACTGTTCCCATTTCTCACAGCCTTCAAATGTTTAGGTCTGATTTACATAGATTTAATACTGGTAGGTTTGAAAGGAAGGTCCAGCATTGCCATCAAGATTAACCTGATCAAATCAAATCAATCAAATCTCACTGTGCTGGATGGTGAAAGACAGTAGTTGGCCATAATGTCTGAGCTAACCTTTATGATACCGATTTAATATTGATTCACTTCTTATCAGCCCTCCTGTGGCTGGCTAACCCTCGCACCATTCTCTCCCAGTCTCTCCCCTGAACTTTAGACAGAAATCTTTTTATTCCAGTGTAAAGTCAGAGCTCAGCAGAATAGACTGCTTTCCTCCAAAGGATGATGAACACTGTAAAATCCCACTTTTCGATAGCAGGGATTTCTAGGGGGATGGGATGAGGTTGAATAAATATGCAGAGGCTGCATGGTTTTGTCCGAGAGCACAGAGTGAACAGACCTGCTTATCGGGTTTTAGATAATATGTGGGAAAAAAACAAATCCCCTGACCTCTGAATGTTTTTATCGTGGCGGTTTTACTAGCCTGTAGTATTCACTGCCTGCTTCCTTTAGCCATTAAAATCGGGGGTCCATTCTCCAACAGGCTGTTTTTGTAGTCAGACAGCAGCGAGGGGGGTGGCAATAGAATCTCGTTGATATTCATCTCACATTGAGCTAATTGTGAAGTTGTTGGGCTGTTTACGCACAAATCTGAAATTGCCTCATAAACAGATTACATGGGAAATGTACAAGAGGGAAGCGTTTGATTGAAAAGTTGCAATAGAAGACTGGTTGAGTGGAGGTTTCATGACTGTGTACAATTATATACGCTACTTCCAGAGAAAGATTTAATAAGCAATCACCCCTCTTGTCAATGTCTTCCAATATTAGCATAAATGAATCCTTCAGTCCATTACGCTAGTTTCTGTATGGATGTCATGCTTGATGATTGCCAGTCATCTCCAGTGTTATGTACAGAGCCAAATTCGTTGTTGTTCAGTTGATGAGAGAAGAACCTCGAAATCATATCAAGAATATTAGAAGTCCAAAATAGAACACAATGCATTTTCCAAAGAGCACAATGCAAGATCAACAGCTGTTTCAACATAATCTTCCTCCCGCATGCTAAATTAATCACACACAAAAAGAGTTGATGTAGTCAGTCAGGAAAACATGGAATACCACAATTCATGGTATCCGTGTAGGGACTGCTCACTTGGCCAGCTTCATCTGAACCTATATTAGTCATAGGTATGACAACTCTATGAGTGACAAGGTCTAGGACAACAAGTGCCAGCTGCGGGTTCTACCTGCACCAGGGTCAACTACTATAATGTTTGCATTGTCATTCTCTAAATCACCTCGCTGGCGTCGTGACGGGAAAGGCCTTCCGCCTCCTCATTCTCCTCGTTCTCCTTAATGAGCGCAGTTAACACAAAGCAGGAATATACTGGGACATACTGAGTGGGAGAGAAAAACAGAAAGCAATGCTAATAGCTAAGTAAACAAACTAATAACTGGAGCGCTCGGCCCTGGGGTTAAACAACAGACCCCTCTAATCACTCTCTTTGATTCAGTTGCATTGGTATTCATACAGGAAGCAGCCGATGAACACGGTCAACTCCAGCCCCCGGTGTCTGAGACTCATGCCGGTACTCAGAATGAACAAGCTGCTGCAGACAGATTCACCCATGGAGAAAAACACAAAAACACATGTGTACGGTATGTTCCTGTAAAAATAGCATGCACCACTTTCTTAGACAACTGCAAGCAACTCATCTGTGACGGATGAAAGGTTGCTGAGAGCATTTGAGGTTGATCAATATCTAGGGTAGGCAGTCTGAGAATAACAATTCAAGTAAATACAAAGAGATCCATAATTTTAACAAATATACAGAGATATGGAATAGAGAGTAGTGAGAGCTCTGCATTGCAGAGATGTAGCAGAGGCTGATTGACGAACAGCTTTTCAAAATGGTATAATCAAGACGTTATAGAAGGCAGTGAGCAGAGACACGCACTACAGCTGGTAGGAAGGCACAAAGTAGACAACAGGGAGAGCTGGTTAAGACGTCAGCTAAAAGGTGATTCTCATTGACGAACATTTTAGAATAGACCCTAAGATCTATAACAGCCCCAGAACCCTGAGAGTCAAGCCTCGTCATACTCCTGAACCATGATAGAGCAGCAGCCCATACTTGGAACCCGGGCCCTGACAATTGGTGCGGAGGGACACCGAATGCTAGAACATTGCATTATGGGCTTTCCCTCCTGAGTATTTCAAAATGGAAACACTGGCAGGCCTATTTAATGGGTTATTCTAGCTATAGGGTATTTTCAAAGCATTTAACAGTTTGATAGCGGTGCAAATATGTTTTTCTGTAAAAGGAGAATTATACTAGTCTCTAGGGGGTATCAAATGGAAATGCTACAGTCTTTGGACATAAAACATCAATTTCACCGGGGATTGCGTGAGGGGAAATTGCGATGACTCTAAAAACATAATATGAATTATCAGGATAAAGGTAAGACCCAGAAGCAGACCGAGTTGAAGTAACAATGTTTATTACAGCAACAGGGGCAAAGGTACAGGTCAGGCAGAGGTCGGTAATCCACAGGTGGGGCAAAGGTACAGGACGGCAGGCAGGCTTAGGGTCAGGGGCAGGCAGAGTGGTCAGGTGGGCGGGCTCAGGGTCAGGACAGGCAAGGGTCAAAACCAGGAGGATAAGAAAAGAGAGACTGGTGAAAAGCAGGAGCTGATACAACACACGCTGATTGACATGACAAACAAGACGAACTGGCCAGCGACAAACAGAGAACACAGGTATAAATACACAGGGGATAATGGGGAAGATGGGCAACACCTGGAGGGGGGTGGAGACAATCACAAAGATAGGTGAAACAGATCAGGGAGTGACAATAAATAGGTTAAATCCCCCGTAGTTCATGATGCAAACTATTCTACCCAGGAGGTGTCCAATGCACCCCCTAGGTAGAATAGCGATGAAACCATTTGCTTGCTTATACCAGAGACAATTTGAAGTATAACTTCATGTCTACTATTTGCTGCATATAAACATCTCTCTTGAGTTTATCGTTCTCTGCACAATGTCATAGCAAGCTGTTGCGCAACATTAACTCACAGTAAGCCAGTGCATATGGAAACATCCTATTTAGACACCCATGGAGGTCTGCTATACTGTGTGAGCATGCTCCGCACCTATCTGCAGTCTGCACCCCTCTCTTCAAGGAGGGCTGAGCTGAGATATTTCCCAGATAAATGGTTCTGTCACCCAGTCAGGACGCCGTAGAGGCATGTCAGAGAGACAGAGGGCCTCATTAAGACGTCTTATAGCCAGCGCAGCACCGCAGCTCCCCTGGCCCTTCTGGAGCTGTACTGACCCAGGAGGGGTGATGATGGCAGACATCCTCTCAGAGCCCTCTGGGCCTTCCTGCCTCACCACCTGTACTCTACCCACCGGCAGGGGGGAGAGAGGAGCAGCTGCCATATTTATAAAGGTGATTCTGAGAGAGTAAAGGGGTAGGGTGTAGTTTCTCCGTTATATCTGCTTCTCCGTTATACGCTGCTATCTGCAGCTTTTTTACAAGGTTGAATGGGGTAACTTAAACTAACAGATTAAATTGACACCATACATTTCAGGCATTGATGGTAGTGATAGCATATGCTTACTTTTATAATATCTTAATTCTGCCTAATCAGAAACAATTGAATTTACTGTTTACCTCGAAGGCTTCTGTTTACCACTGAAATCACAGGGGGGTAAAGTCTAGATTGTAATTAGTTTCAGATGTTCTGCAGCTAAACCCTAGGAGATTCAGTTCAATCTTGAGTTGCTTATTCTCAGCTACAAAGTGGAATAGAGTATGTACAATTGATAGGCTACAATCTAAACCTTGCCTCAACCACCAGATGATCTCTAACCTACTACAGTAGTTCAGATCATTATGTTCAACAACCAACACAAGGACACCAGCTCTGACCTCACAAACCCACTCAGTCACATAATCGTACACACAATTTAATTTTTACACATGACCCTCCTGTACACACACACACACACACACACACACACACACACACACACACACACACACACACACACACACACAGCGATGCACCAGCCAGGTCTAGAGTAAATCAGCGATCACAGTCTGTTGGGACAGGCAGGCAGCTTTATTAAATCAAAGCCCCCTCCCCAGAGGGCAGGGTAATTTATGAGGGAAGATTAAGGTGATGGAGTACGGACAAAGACAGCAGCCACAGCCAGACAGGATCCATGGAGAACCAAAGACCACACTTCACAGCCCTGATGGGCATTCTCACTGACACACAGATGACTCTCCAACCGGGACAGATACAGCTTGCGCCACAGACAGAGAAGAAGAGCGCCACAGACAGAGAAGAAGAACTCAACTTTATTGGAACTCAGCAGAAGCTGCCTGTCTTTCATCACCATATCGCTACTTTACAAGCGGCCTCACTTGTATGTTTAGTCGCAAGCAATCTTCATCAGGTATTAACCAGATGTTGAGAAATATAGCTTGTGTTCAAAATAGAGAGGATGTGCAAAACACCAATGTAAGACCTTGAATGGTTTCTAATATTATCATCAGCAAAATTGGCGCCGGCAATGTCATGTCATATAATTTTTTTGAATTTCCAGTATCGTCATCATGTGACTGTCACTGTCAGGATGGGGTGTTCCCTGAAGAGCCAGAAATACCTTAATTAAACAACGGAATAAGAACTTCTCACAGTGATGCAAATTCCTCCAACCCGTTCCACATGATCAGCTCCCACCAGAGTGTACTTTCCTTTACGTGTGTCTGATCAAACTAACGACGTCTCCTATTAGACTAATGAATGAATTATAGCCACAGAAACAAAGATCATTAAGCACATTTTCACCATGGGGACAAATCATTTGGACAATGTAACGTTGGACAATGTGAAGAGAAATGATCTGGTAGCCCACCAGTTCTACATATGGACTCTACGTTATCTGCATTGAAGAGAAAATGACCTCCATCACTCCTGTCACGCCTCAAGGGTGCCATTTCATCTCTGAGGGGCTTTGTGAGTTCTACACTGCCTTCTTGTTTCAGTGTGATTACTCATAACAGGCAGAGTAGGATATTGTCTGGCAGAATGTGTTGTAATGCACACACCCGCGTCCCATAAACAGAACACGATATCATATTTGAATCTGCTCTGGGATGACAGTGTACAAAACACAACCATAGCCACAGGGCTTATGTCTCATCTAATAACTTTTGTATTTTTTATTCCTTATTTTAATACCTCGTGTTCTTTCGCAGCCTGCGGTTCGGTTCATAAGCAGGTGTTGCATTCATTCTCCACTTAAGGTATAGTGCCAGGAGTGTTTTTATGTAGCGGCTGGTAAAGAGCTTTCAAAACTCTGTGTGGTTGTTTTTGTCGCACTGCTTTGCTTTATCTTGGCCAGGTCGCAGTTGTAAATGAGAACTTGTTCTCAACTAGCCTACCTGGTTAAATAAAGGTGAAATAAAAATAGAAAATAAATGACATTTTTCTGTTTCAAATATTTTTTATTGAACACACACAAGAATGGTGTATAAGACATGTATACAATTCTTATCTAAACATAAGAGAGCAGACAGGAACAACAAGACCCAGAGTTCTGGGTACAAAACAAATAATACAAAACAAGACATACAAGACAAGAACATGTAGAAGGAAAGAGGGTAGATGTCACCCCCCCACTTATTCCCCCCGTTTATCCCCCCTTTATTCCCCCACCCCCCCAACTGCTCGGGTGGCAGGGCCAGCACATGATGCCCAAAGGTAGATTAAAATATTACAATTGAGAGTGCGTTAATAAGTACAAGTTCACAGCGCCGACTCGTCCAAGTAGGAGAGGAAAGGCTGCCAGATTTGATCAAATGTTGATCATTTATTGTTCAGAATATATCTAATTCTTTCTAAGTGTACAGTGTTTGCCAATTCACTGAGCCATAATTTGGTAGAGGGCGCTTCCCTCCTTTTCCAAAACAACAAGATTAATTATTTTGCCGAAATGAGACTGTAAGAGACGAGTTGTTTTTGGGGGTTGGTTAATCTGTTTAGGGACTCAGACACTCTCAGGATTATCAGAAGCGGGTCTGGGTCTAATGAAGTCTCCAAAACTTCAGAGAGGATCCCAAAAATTCCACACCAATAACCATGCAAGCTAGAGCATAGGGCAAAGCTGTGGAGTAGTGTACCCTGCGCAGCCTGACATTTATCACACATGTATCAGGAAATATCCTATGCAGTTTAGTTTTGGAATAGTGTAATCTGTGTAATACCTTGAATTGTATGAGACGATGTCTGGAATTAATGGAGAATGTGTGGATATACTCCAAGCTCTCTTCCCAGTCTGCCACCGAAATGTCAGTCCCTAGTTCTTCCTCCCATTTTGCCTTAATGGCATGTGTAGAAGGTGTACTAACAGATTGAAAAGCATCATATAGACACGATATCAGTTTGTCTGAGGTGGGGCATATTTTTATGCATCCGTCAAACATGGAAGGTTTAGCATTCCCAAATGTTGGGAGGTGTTTTCTAACGTAGTCTCTAATTTGTAGGTATCTGAAAAAATTACTTCTGGGAAGATTATAAGTTTCCCTCAGCAACTCAAAGGAAGCAAAGGTCCCTTCTATATATAAATCCCCTATGATACTTATCCCCAACTCTCCCCATCGCTCAAAGGTGTTATCAAGGTTAGAGGGGGCAAAGGAGGGATTCCTGGCGACAGGGAGCATGAATGACATTGGTCTAAACTCAAAGTGGACTTTAATTTTCTTCCAGATTCGGACTGTGCTATGTATAATAGGATTGTTACAATAAAGTGACATCTCCAGATTGACAGGCGACAAAATCACAGCGCCAATAGAGAAGGGGTGACACTCCTCACGCTCCATACTAAACCAGCTGGATGACGGAAGTGCGTCATCCAGCAGAAACGTAACAACGCGGAGGTTAGCGGCCCAGTAATAAAATAGAGACAATCCTCCTTCCATCTTGGATTTACAGAGGTGTTTTTTACCTATCCTGTGTGTTTTATAATCCCAGATGAAATGATTGATAATTGAGTCCAGTTGTTTATGAAAGGATTTAGGTATGAATACTGGGAGCAGTTGTGGGACGAAGACCATTTTAATGGCATTAATTCTTCCGACAAGAGAAATTGGGAGAGTTCTCCAAAATTGTATGTTTGCCTTGAGTTATTGCATCAGAGAGGGGAAATTCTCTTTAAATAGTAAAGAGTATTGCTTGGTAACTACAATTCCTAGGTAGGTAAATTTTTCTGTAGATAACTTAACTGGGAGATGTTCTAGCCAGGAGGTGTTTTGCAACCGTATGGGCATTAATTCACTCTTGTTCCAATTTATTCTGTATCCCGAGAAGGTACCAAACAAATTGATCACATCAAGAATAGCTGGAATACTAGCCTGGGGTTCTATTACATAGAGGAGGATGTCATCTGCGTATAGGGAAGTCTTATTTAGAGTATCTTTATTATTATAGCCGTGTATTGCGACAATGATTGGTTAGTGAGTATTCTCGCACAGGGGTTCCTATATAAAAGCTGCATCCAATTTATGATCCCATCTCCAATATTACATTTCTGTAAGACCTTGAATAGATAAGGCCACTCAACTTGGTCAAAGGCCTTTTCGGCGTCAAGAGATATAACGGCAAGGTCCACGTTGGGTAACCTCATACTGTTGAAGAGGCGCCTGAGATTGATGAATGAGTTTCTGTTAGGGACAAAGCCGGTCTGGTCCGAATGGACCAATTTGCCAATTAAAGTGCTAAGCCTGTTAGCCAGAGTTTTTGCTAAAATCTTTTGGTCTGTATTAAGGAGAGATATTGGTCTGTATGACCCTACCTCTTCCGGATCTTTACCCTTCTTATGTATAACTGTAATGAACGCTTCATCCAAAGTAGAAGGGAGAGCTCCATCCTCATTGGCCTGAACCAACATTTTGTGCAGGTAGGGAGAGAGCATGTTGCTGAATGTTTTATAGAATTCACCAGTGTATCAATCTGGGCCCGGGGTCTTGCCACTCTTTAGAGATTTAATTGTTTCTCGAATTTCATCAAGAGATATTTCCTTATTCAGGAAGTTAGAATCTTCCTGGTTCAGGACAGGAAGATTACAGTCCTCCAAAGAGTTTTGCATAATTAAGGGGTTAGGATCTGCTTTATCATTGATGTCTTTGGGGGAAGAGAGTAATTCCCCAGATGCAGATTTAACTTTGTGAATCATTCGGTCACTCACATTTTTTCGAAGTTGTCTGGCAAGTAATTTGTGTGGTTTGTCACCAAACTCAAAATATTTTTGCTTGGCATAGAGAAAAGATTTAGCAATTTACCTGAGAGAATCTGATTATATTCAAATTTTAAAGAGGTAATTTTTTATGTTTCTCCATAGATGGATGGCTAGCATTCTCCCTATCCAGTAAGTGAATTTGTCCCTCCAGTTCTTCCAGTTTTCCTCTGTTTTGCCTACTCCTGGCAGTCTGAAAGGAGATGATACAGCCTCTTAGATAAGCCTTCAGTGTTTCCCACAATAATGCTGGGGAAGTCTCTGTGTTGTCGTTGGTATCAAAGAAAAATGTCATTTGGTCTTTAAAATGTTCACAGAATGTTGGTTCTGTGAGGAGCTGAGGATTCAACCTCCAGACCCTCTCATTTGGTACAATGTCACCCAATCTCAGGGAGAAGGTGAGTGGACTGTGGTCCGAGATTAGAATATCATGATACCTCACATTACAGGTATAGGGGAGTAGTTTGAGTGTAAACATTGTGAACATGAGAGTAAAAGGAGTATTCCCTACCCGTATGGTTAGCGATCCTCCATATATCAAATAAGTTAGAATTTTTTATGTAGGTATTCAAGAATTCGCTTGAATAGGAGGTAGGGGTTCACCGGGTAGAGGATCTATCCAAATATTGGTCTAGCACACAGTTAAGGTCCCCTCCAATGACCAGGTTAGTATGGGAGATATCTGGAATCAGGGCAAGGACTCTTTTGAAAAAAGAGGGGTTATCAAAGTTTGGCCCATAGATATTTAGTAGAGTTACTGAAGTAGAGTGGATTTCTCCTATTACGATCACATAACGACCCTTTTTATCCGCAATAGTGGTTTTATGTAGAAAGGGAATTCCTTTCCGTACCAGAATCGCTGTGCCTCTCCTTTTGGCAGAGAAGTTAGAGTGATACATTTGCCCCACCCACCTACAATTAAGTCTGCTATGAGTGTTATTTTTCAGATGGGTTTCTTGCAAAAATATAATATCCGACGATAGTGCTTTCAATAGGACCTTGCCTCTCTTAATTGGTTCATTTAAACCCTTGACATTCCAGGAAGTGAATGTAAGCCCTGCCCTCCTCTCGTTTGTAGTTCCTATAGTGGCCTGCATAACATGTAACTCAATAAAAAGGTAAGAAAGCGCACCAAACCATCATGATCAGCATATGTAGCACCTACACCCGACCAGTATCCAACCAACCCCTCCCCCTGCAAGCACGTTTACTTCCCACCCTGTTCCCCTAATTTCCCCAACACTTACCCCCCCCGCATCAACCCACATTTAACAGGCATGCACAAGTAGGAGAGAAAAAAAATTGAGAAATCAAAATAATAAACATTGTCTGGCCGATGCCAAAAATGCGCGGCTCGACCTCGAACAAGAGGTAAAACAAAAATAAAATCCCAACTATACGTTCACCTCTCACTATCCTAGAACTTCTACTAACATATGAACTGAGGAGGCTCCCGCGAATAAAGTGTTCAATTAGCATCTAATAAACCTAAACATAATAAGTTGCAACTTAAACATATTGCGCACTTAAGCGTCACCCTGGGTCAATCCCTGAGATAAGCAAGATATAGCATCACAAGATTATATTGCTAAGCAATGCCGGTCTAAACATAAACCATCTGCAACCGACATAGACAGCAGTACCTTTACATATTGTGGGCCAGGAGATCGGAACAAGGATTTTGCTAAATTAAACGTACCCCCCAATCAAAAAAGAAACAAAAAAAAATATATATATATCTTTTCCTTTTTAAGATTAAAAAAAAATTAAAATAAGAAAATGTTTTATACATGTATATATATATATGTATATATATATATATATATACACACACACACACACACACACACACACACACACACACACACACACACACAAACACATACACACCCATACAAAGAAATGAATATATAAAAAAAAAAATATATATATATGTATGTATATGTACAGTGCCTTGCGAAAGTATTCGGCCCCCTTGAACTTTGTGACCTTTTGCCACATTTCAGGCTTCAAACATGAAGAAATAAAACTGTATTTTTTTGTGAAGAATCAACAACAAGTGGGACACAATCATAAAGTGGAACGACCTTTATTGGATATTTCAAACTTTTTTAACAAATCAAAAACTGAAAAATTGTGCGTGCAAAATGATTCAGCCCCTTTACTTTCAGTGCAGCAAACTCTCTCCAGAAGTTCAGTGAGGATCTCTGAATGATCCAATGTTGACCTAAAAGACTAATGATGATAAATACAATCCACCTGTGTGTAATCAAGTCTTCGTATAAATGCACCTGCACTGTGATAGTCTCAGAGGTCCGTCAAAAGCGCAGAGAGCATCATGAAGAACAAGGAACACACCAGGCAGGTCCGAGATACTGTTGTGAAGAAGTTTAAAGCCGGATTTGGATACAAAAATATTTCCCAAGCTTTAAACATCCCAAGGAGCACTGTGCAAGCGATAATATTGAAATGGAAGGAGTATCAGACCACTGCAAATCTACCAAGACCTGGCCGTCCCTCTAAACTTTCAGCTCATACAAGGAGAAGACTGATCAGAGATGCAGCCAAGAGGCCCATGATCACTCTGGATGAACTGCAGAGATCTACAGCTGAGATGGGAGACTCTGTCCATAGGACAACAATCAGTTATATATTGCACAAATCTGGCCTTTATGGAAGAGTGGCAAGAAGAAAGCCATTTCTTAAAGATATCCATAAAAAGTGTTGTTTAAAGTTTGCCACAAGCCACCTGGGAGACACACCAAACACCTTGACATCTCTGTAGCCAGCGCGGTGCTTTGCCACATCGGGCGCATAATCCTCATAGACACGGAATGGGTGCCCTTTATGTGACAGGTTGCCCCTCATTCGAGCTTCACGCAGGATAAGATCCTTGGTCTTGAAACTGTGACAACAGATGATTACTGGGCGAGAACATTGGCCCTGTCCAGGCACTGGGACAAGGGAGCGATGTGCACGGTCCAGCTGGGGATCCGAAGCCAAAAGATCCGATCCCATTGCATCCTTCAATAGCTTGGCTAAGAAGTCGGTGGGGCGAGAGCCCGCCTCCACCCCCTCTGCCAGACCAACAACACGAAGGTAATTACGCCTGTGTAACAGTATAGACTTTACATCCGTCCCCTCGCCCCGACCTGGGTGCGAACCAGGGACGCTCTGCACACGTCAACAGTCACCCTCGAAGCATCGTTACCCATCGCTCCACAAAAGCCACGGCCCTTGCAGAGCAAGGGGAACTACTACTTCAAGGTCTCAAAGCAAGTGACGTCACCGATTGAAACGCTACTAGCGCGCACCACCGCTAACTAGCTAGCCATTTCACATCGGCTACACCTGGATCGGCCCTCCAGGTCGACCACTTTCACAGAAAGCCTCTGCACACTATCCTGCAATGACGTGCATAGCTTCTCTAACTCGTCGATCCTACCAGCGTTGAATTCAGAAGCTTTCTCAAAGTCCACAATACTCTGGCCATGCGAATCGACCGTTCGAATGATGCTCTCGATTTTGTTGTCCAGTTCAGCAATAGTAACATTAAGATCCTTAGCTATAGCAACACGTAGCTCCCCCAAAGCCCGGGTAAGTTCTGTAAGTGTCACGTTGTTGCCTGTGCCTTCCGCCATGTCTGTCTCGTTGTTTAGTGGGAAGTAGGCCTCCGCTGTGGATTTATTGTCCTTTGGTCGCTTATTACTCGGCATTTTCACATAGAAAGTTATAATCTTGTATTAGAAAGAAAGGTTTTTTGTAAAAAGCATAAAGTAGGTTAAATGAGATTATTTCGCAAAAAAAAGTTGCAGGAGCCTCTCACACACAGCTGTTCACTCCAACATGCTAGCTCCGCCGAGCACAAAGTTTCTCTGTCAAGAAATCACTTTTTTTTTTTTTTTAAGTATTTTGATTTCTGCAAGGTGCTGTGACACAAAATTAGCATTTCAACATCAGGCTGCCTGTTAGCGCCACATAGGGAACTATGGGTAACTGAGTGCTCAGGGGAAATTTTCTCAAAGTGGCATGGGTTTTATAGATGTGGCATGTGAGGTTGAACTTAGACCATGCTCATTTACATGTGAGGCGGCCAAGACACTTTTGCATATCATGATTAGCTTAGTCTAGTGGAGTGTATGTATTATGTAAATTGTGGTTGACAGGTGCTTTAGGGTCGGAGAAGGAGACTATAATTCAAGCAGTAGGGCTGAGAGAGCCAATCCCATGGCAGTTACATGTTCCACCCTTGAACAAAGTCCCTGGCCTTCATACACAACCATAATTATCAGTTCTACTCATGAAACTATTCCAGCAACAAACACCTCCCTTTCACCACTCCTTCTCTCTTAAAATATCTTGAAACTCTTCACAACTAATGTTTGGTATGTGAAGGTGGCTCTACTGTTAGCATTGGCCCCTGCTCCATTAATCCCACTAGTGCTATATCTAACAAGAACACCCAGAATGTGACGACAAACAGAGTGCTGGATCGTGACTGTACGCTAATGGCTCAAATATATTGGAAATGGAGCTTCAAAGGTGTACATGCTCGCATTTGAAGTTCTTTGTCAAGCAAAGTCACATATTGCCTATGATCCAGTTTTTGTTCATCGCAAATAGAGAAGATTATCTGTTGGCCAAAGCTCACACCCTCAAGCTTGGGCCATTAACATCCATCCTGTATCTGAGCTAAGTAGGTATTGAATGCATGAGCTCTGTGTATTTTCATGAGTGAAATTTTGCAGCCTTAGGTTGGCTTAAAAATGTGCACAGTCCACGGCCCGTGTGTAAATCTCAACCAATGAGTTACAGCAACATAAGGGAGACCCTAAATCCTTTACTTGACTGCACAGAACTAGTTCACTTCTAACTGACAGTGAAGCATACACCCTGCTATGTCGTTATGGATTTAAAATGTACATACCTTAATGTTTATTTGAAAAGTCGTATGTCTGCCCTGGTATAAGCGCGTGTCGTTCGCTTCAATCGTCTTTATGAATTTTTATCTGAAATAAAATCTTATAGACTTCATGGTCGGTAGGTCATTATCGTCCTGTTCAACATGCTGGCAGGTTGTATTTCATTATCTGAAAAATGTGTGTGATGTGTGGGAAATTATGTATTCACTCAACCTCCTCACTTCTACACATAACCTCCTGGGAACGTAAAGACAACTTGAAGGCAGCTAGAGGTTGGTCCATTTATTTAGAGTACATAGGTATAGGACTGTCCTATTTTGCTAGATATTCATGTAAAATAAATGGTTACTCTCAATGAGACTAACCTGGTAAAATAAAGGTAAAATAAACATGAATCATTCCACATCCAATCTTCTGCCATTCCTCTGTATAATTCCTTGAGGTGAATCTTCATAAGTGCCTGGGGAATGGGCCAGTCAGTCACTGCAGCATAGTTGTGAGGTGTGTGTGTGTGTGACATTCTGAAGGTTGATGTGGAGATTATCTCTGTTCATCTTGTTACTTCTCATTAGAGTGGTAATGTGGAATTTCAGCAGCTTGTTCAAGCTCTCAGGAGACAGAGAAAAGCATCTCATATGGGAGGAAAACTGACTCGTCGCTGAACTCTTATCAATGGCTGTCTAAATGAACTTGTCTAGCAAAGCGTAGTAAAAGTGTCTACCATTTAAATGGCTATTTCCCCAGTTTCCACAACATTCCTACACACTGATATCGCCTGGTGTGACTTAAATGGATGCTCTCCAATTGTTCTAATAACACTGTAAAAATGTACCTTTGAAACAAAAGAGTGAATGTGTGAAGCAATTCGTTAGGCTAGTGCTTCATATCAACAACAGCAAAGTCTTAGCATAGTGTACCATATAAACAATACCAATATGTTAGCGTAGTGCTTTATATCAACAAAAGCAATGTGTTAGCATAGTGCTTCATATCAACTAGAGGTCGACCGATTAATCAGAATGGCCGATTAATTAGTTTCCATAATAATCGGAAATCGGTGTTTTTGGGCACCGCTTTGCCGATTTTTTAAAATGTAATTTAATTATTATTATTATTATTTTGTACGCCTTTATTTAACTTGGCAAGTCAGTTAAGAACAAATTCTTATTTTCAATGACAGCCTAGAAACGGTGGGTTAACTGCCTCGTTCAGGGGCAGAAGACAGATTTTCTCCTTGTCAGCTCGGGGATCCAATCTTGCAACTTTACAGTTAACTAGTCCAACGCAATAACGACCTGCCTCTCTCTTGTTGCACTCCACAAGGAGTCTGCCTGTCACGCAAATGCTGGAGGCCAAGGTAAGTTGCTAGCTAGCATTAAACTTAAATTATAAAAAACAATCAATCATAATCACTAGTTAACTACACATGGTTGATGATATTACTAGATATTATCTAGCGTGTCCTGCGTTGCATATAATCTGACTAAGCATACAAGTATCTAAGTATCTGAATGAGCGGTGGTAGGCAGAAGCAGGCACGTAAACATTCATTCAAACAGCACTCTTGTGCGTTGTGCTCCAAGCATTGCGCTGTTTATGACTTCAAGCCTATCAACTCCCGAGATGAGGCTGGTGTAACCGAAGTGAAATGGCTGGCTAGTTAGCGCGCTACTCGCGCTGAGCCTTGGGGTGGTTGTTTCCCTTGCTCTGCATGGGTAACGCTGCTTCGATGTGGTGGCTGTTGTCATTGTGTTGCTGGTTTGAGCCCAGTGAGGAGAGGGACGGAAGCTATACTGTTACACTGGCAATACTAAAGTGACTATAAGAACATCCAATAGTCAACGGTTAATTAAATACAAATGGTATAGAGGGAAATAGTCCCATAATTCCTATAATAACTACAACCTAAAACTTCTTACCTGGGAATTTTGAAGACTCATGTTTAAAGGAACCACCAGCTTTCATATGTTCTCATGTTCTGAGCAAGGAACTGAAACGTTAGCTTTCTTACACGGCACATATTTTACATGGAACATATTGCACTTTTACTTTCTTCTCCAACACTTTGTTTTTGCATTATTTAAACAAAATTGCAATGTGTTAGCCTAGTGCTCCATATAAACAATACCAATGTGTTAGCATAAGTGCTCCGTATAAACAATACCAATATGTTAGCATAGTGCTCCATATAAACAATACCAATGTGTTAGCCTAGTGCTCCATATAAACAATACCAATATGTTAGTGTATCGCTTTATATCAACAACAGCAATGTGTTAGCCTAGTGCTTCATATCAACTACAGCAATGTATTAGCGTTGTGCTTCATATCAACAACAGCAATGTGTTAGCCTAGTGCTTCATATCAACAATAGCAATGTGTTAGCATAGTGCTTCATATCAACAACAGCAATGTTGTCCCAAGATGGCGTAGCAGTGAGACGTCTTTGTCCTTCTTCTTGTCGTGTCCTATGTATATATATTTTTATATATTTCTCTTCGCATATCTTTTTTATAGTTTTTCTAAACCTCAACTTCAAAACACTCTCCTGCAACCCGCCTCACCCAATGTGGTGTGTATCTGTTTTTTCTAGTATTTTTATTTACCTCAGAACCGGAATCCCCCAACAGAAGCTAGCCAGCTCACTAGCTAGCAGTCAGCTAACCGCTGCTTGCGGTCATTAGCTAACCTTTAGCTTGGAAAGCTCTCGCCAGTTTGTACAACACGACTCAAACCAAAGCATACCGGACCTATTTTCTCTCCATATCCTCGGATTCCTACCGCAAGCTCTGGACCTTTTCACCTGGATCATCGCAACTAGCTAGCTGCTACTCGAGTGACTACTCCTGACTAACCTCTGTCCCGAAGCAAACACCAATTAGCCTGGAGCTAGCCAATGCTAGGCCCATTCTCCCGGCTAGCTGAAGAGGCCTATCAGTCACTCCTGGGCTACAATACCCGGAACCCTTCTACTACCGGTGCGAGGCACGGAACCCTGCCGACCCTTCACGACTGGATTACGACTTAATCTGCTCAAAGGGGAACTCAACTGGCCCCTACATCGCGACGTCCCCTGAATGTCCATCTGCTAGCCTCCTAGCCGCGGCCCACTAGCTGTCTAGAGCATATTGGACTGTTAGCTGAATAGATCCATTGGCCAATTTCTTGGGCCACTATACCTATTTTGCCAATTGGACTTGGACCTCTCTGCTACTCGGAACCCTACTAATCCAGAACGACTGGTCTATCGACGTCACCGCATGCGGAGGCTAAAACAGACTTTCCTCCGCCAAGACATCCCTCTAAGGCCCTTCTGCTAGCTTGCTAGCCCAGGCCTGCTAGCTGTCTGAATCGCCGTGTCTCCAGCCAGCCCAACCACTCACTGGAACCTTATGATCACCTGGCTACGCAAGCCTCTCCCTAATATCAATATGCCTTGTCCATTACTGTCCTGGTTAGTGATTATTGTATTTTTTCACTGTAGAGCCTCTAGACCTGCTCAATATGCCTTAACCAACCATTTAGTTCCACCTCACACACATGCAGTGACATCACCTGGATTAAACGTCTCTAGAGACAATATCTCTCATCATTACTCAATGCCTAGATTTAACACCAATGTACTCACATCCTACCATACCTTTGTCTGTACATTACGCCTTGAATCTATTCTATCGCGCCCAGAAACCTGCTCCTTTAACTCTCTGTTCTGAATGTACTAGACGACCAGCTCTGATAGCCTTTAGCCGTACCCTTATCCTACTCCTCCTCTGTTCCTCTGGTGATGTAAAGGTTAATCCAGGCCCTGCAGTGCCTAGCTCCACTCCTACTACCCAGGTGCTCTCATTAGTTGACTTCTGTAACCGTGATTTCATGCATGTTAACATTAGAAGCCTCCTCCTTAAGTTTGTTTTATTCACTGCTTTAGCACACTCTGCCATCCCAGATGTCCTAGCCGTGTCTGAATCCTGGTTTAGGAAGACCACCAGAAACCCTGATATTTCCATCCCTAACTATAACATTTTCCGACAAGATAGAACTGTGAAAGGGGGCGGTGTTGCAATCTACTGCAGAGATAGTAAGACAGAACTCTGCAGGCTATCCAGGTCTGTACCAAAACAATTCGAGCTTCTACTTTTAAAAATCCACCTTTCCAGAAACAAGTCTCTCAACGTTGCCGCATGCTATAGACCACTCTCTGCCCCCAGCTGTGCCCTGGACACCATATGTGAATTGATTGCCCCCCATCTATCTTCAGAGCTCGTGCTGCTAGGTGACCTAAACTGGGACATGCTTAGCACCCCGGCCATCCTACAATCTAAGCTTGATGCCTTCAATCTCATACAAATGATCAATGAACCCACCAGGTACAACCCCAAATCCGTAAACACGGGCACCCTCATAGAAATCCTCCTAACCAACTTGCCCTTCCCTCCTGTTTTCAACCAAGATCTCAGCGATCATTGCCTGCATCCATAATGGGTCTGCGGTCAAACGACCACCCCTCATCACTGTCAAACGCTCCCTAAAATACTTCAGCGAGCAGGTCTTTCTAATCGACCTGGCCCGGGTATCCTGGAAGGATATTGACCTCATCCCATCAGTAGAGGATGCGTGGGTGTTCTTTAAAAGTGCCTTCCTCACCATCTTAAATAAGCATGCCCCATTCAAAACAAATTGAACCAGGAACAGATATAGCCCGTGGTTCTCTCCAGACCTGACTGCCCTCGACCAGCACAAAAAAACATCCTGTGGCATTCTGCATTAGCATCGAATAGCCCCGTGATATGCAACTTTTCAGGGAAGTTAGGAACCAATATACACAGGCAGTTAAGAAAGCTAAGGCTTGCTTTTTCAAGCAGAAATTTGCATCCTGTAGCACAAACTCAAAAGTTCTGGGACACTGTCAAGTCCATAGAGAATAAGAGCACCTCCTCTCAGCTGCCCACTGCACTGAGGCTAGGAAACACTGTCACCACCGATAAATCCACTATAATTGAGAATTTCAATAAGCATTTATCTAAGGCTGGCCATGCTTTCCACATGGCTACCCCTATCCCGATCAACAGCCCTCCACTCCCCACAGCAACTCGCCCAAACCTCCCCCATTTCCCCTTCACCCAAATCCAGATAGCTGATGTTCTGAAAGAGCTGCAAAATATGGACCCATATAAATCAGCCGGGCTAGACAATCTGGACCCTCTCTTTCTAAAATTATCTGCCAAAAATTTTTGCAATCCATATCTGTTCAACCTCTCTTTCGTATCATCTGAGATTCCCAAAGGTTGGAAAGCTGCTGCGGTCATCCGCCTCTTCAAAGGGGGAGACACTCTAGACCCAAACTGCTACAGACCTATATCTATCCTATTCTGCCTTTCTAAGGTCTTCGAAAGCCAAGTTAACAAACAGATTACCGACCATTTCGAATCCCACCATATCTTCTCCGCTATGCAATCTGGTTTCAGAGTTGGTCGTGGGTACACCTCAGCCACGCTCAAGGTCCTATACGATATCATAACCGCCATTGATAAGAGACATTACTGTGCAGCCGTATTCATCGACATGGCCAAGGCTTTCAACTCTGTCAATCACCACACTCTTATCGGCAGATTCAACAGCCTTGGTTTCTCAAATAATTGCCTCGTCCGGTTCACCAACTACTTCTCCGATAGAGTTCAGTGTGTCAAATCGGAGGGCCTGTTGTCCTGACCTCTGGGAGTCTCTATGGGCGTGCCACAGGGTTCCAATCTCGGGCCGACTCTCTTCTCTGTATTAATCAATGATGTCACTCTTGCTGCTGGTGATTCTCTGATCCACCTTGACGCAGACGACACCATTCTGTATACCTCTGGCCCTTCATTGGACACTGTGTTAACTAACCTCCAGACGAGCTTCTATGCCATACTACTCTCATTCCATGGCCTCAACTGCTCTTAAATGCAAGTAAAACTAAATACATGCTTTTCAACCGATTGCTGCCCGCACCTGCCCTCCCGTCCAGCATCACTTCTCTAGACGGTTCTGACTTGGGTATTTGTAGTTGTCCACATATTCTAAGTGTCTGGTTAGATTGTAAACTCTCCTTCCAGACTCACATTAAGCATCTCCAATCCAAAATTAAATCTAGAATCAGCTTCCTATTTCGCAACAAAGCACCCTTCACTCATGCTACCAAACATACCCTTGTAAAACTGACCATCCTACCGATCCTTGACTTCGGCGATGTTATTTACAAAATAGCCTCCAATACTCTACTCAACAAATTGGATGAAGTCTATCAAACTGTACGCTCTCGTTGGCTGGCCCTCGCTTCATACTCGTCGCCAAACCCACTGGCTCCAGGTCATCTACAAGTCTCTACTAGGTAAAGCCCCGTCTTATCTCAGCTCACTTGTCACCATAGCAGCCCCCCCCCCCCCCTTAGCATGCGTACAGCAGGTGTATATATAGCAAATTATTCCTTTGACCGCCTTTCCTTCCAGTTCTCTGCTGCCAATGACTGGAACGAACTGCAAAAATCACTGAAGCTGGAGACTCATATCTCCCTCACTAGCTTTAAGCACCAGCTGTCAGGGGAGCTCACAGATCACTGCACCTGTACATTGTATGTTTGTTTATTTCATGTGTATCTCTGTGTTGTTGTACAGTGGGGCAAAAAAGTATTTAGTCAGCCAGCAATTGTGCAAGTTCTCCCACTTAAAAAGATGAGAGGGCTGTAATTTTCATCATAGATACACTTCAACTATGACAGACAAAATGAGAAAAAAAATCCAGAAAATCACATTGTAGGATTTTTAATGAATTTATTTGCATATTATGGTGGAAAATAAGTATTTGGTCAATAACAAAAGTTTATCTCAATACTTTGTTATATACCCTTTGTTGGCCATGACAGAAGTCAAACATTTTCTGTAAGTCTTCACAAGGTTTTCACACACTGTTGCTGGTATTTTGTCCCATTCCTCCATGCAGATCTCCTCTAGAGCAGTGATGTTTTGGGGCTGTTGCTGGGCAACACGGACTTTCAACTCCCTCCAAAGATTTTCTATGGGGTTGAGATCTGGAGACTGGCTAGGCCACTCCAGAACGTTGAAATACTTCTTACGAAGCCACTCCTTCGTTGCCCGGGCGGTGTGTTTGGGATCATTATCATGCTGAAAGACCCAGCCACGTTTCATCTTCAATGCCCTTTCTGATGGAAGGGCCCCATTCATTCTTTCCTTTACACGGATCAGTTGTCCTGGTCCCTTTGCAGAAAAACAGCCCCAAAGCATGATGTTTCCACCCCCATGCTTCACAGTAGGTATGGTGTTCTTTGGATGCAACATTCTTTGTCCTCCAAACATGACGAGATTAGTTTTTACCAAAAAGTTCCATTTTGGTTTCATCTGACCATATGACATTCTCCCAATCTTCTTCTGGATCATCCAAATGCTCTCTAGCAAACTTCAGACGGGCCCGGACATGTACTGGCTTAAGCCAGGGGACACGTCTGCCACTGCAGGATTTGAGTCCCTGGCGGCGAAGTGTGTTACTGATGGTAGGCTTTGTTACTTTGGTCCCAGCTCTCTGCAGGTCATTCACTAGGTCCCCCCGTGTGGTTCTGGGATTTTGCTCACCGTTCTTGTGATCATTTTGACCCCACGGGGTGAGATCTTGCGTGGAGCCCCAGATCGAGGGAGATTATCAGTGTTTTTGTATGTCTTCCATTTCCTAATAATTGCTCCCACAGTTGATTTCTTCAAACCAAGCTGTTTACCTATTGCAGATTCAGTCTTCCCAGCCTGGTGCAGGTCTACAATTTTGTTTCTGGTGTCCTTTGACAGCTCTTTGGTCTTGGCCATAGGGGGGTTTGAAGTGTGACTGTTTGAGGTTGTGGACAGGTGTCTTTTATACTGATAACAAGTTCAAACAGGTGTCATTAATACAGGTAACGAGTGGAGGACAGAGGAGCCTCTTAAAGAAGAAGTTACAGGTCTGTGAGAGCCAGAAATCTTGCTAGTTTGTAGGTGACCAAATACTTATTTTCCACCATAATTTGCAAATAAATTCATTAAAAATCCTACAATGTGATTTACTGGATTTTTTTTTTCATTTTGTCTGTCATAGTTGACGTGTACCTATGATGAAAATTACAGGCCTCTCTCGTCTTTTTAAGTGGGAGAACTTGCACAATTAGTGGCAGACTAAATACTTTTTTTCCTTCACTCTATGTGTCGAACTGCTTTGCTTTAACCTTGGCCAGGTCGCAGTTGCAAATGAGAACTTGTTCTCAACTAGCCTACCTGGTTAAATAAATAAAAAATGAAAAAATAGTCCTCCATATAAACAACAGCAATGTGTTAGCCTAGTGCTCTATATCAACAACAGCAATGTGTTAGCCTAGTGCTCTATATCAACAACAGCAATGTGTTAGCCTAGTGCTCTATATCAACAACAGCAATGTGTTAGCCTAGTGCTCCATATAAACAACAGCAATGTGTTAGCCTAGTACTCTATATCAACAACAGCAATGTGTTAGCCTAGTGCTCCATATAAACAACAGCAATGTGTTAGCCTAGTGCTCCATATCAACAACAGCAATGTGTTAGCCTAGTGCTCCATATCAACAGCCTCACTGGTTATTCTGAGATAATGGAGGACACAGTATTAGTCCACCCTGCCAGCCACACTTTCCCTCTCAGTTCAAAGCTCTTCTGCATCTCTGATGGGGATAGAGTTCTGTGTGTAGATGGTGTGGCAGTGCCTGCCTCTCAACAGTAGTGTTGTTGTTGGAGCTGCAGCATCAAAGCGGTGGTTTGTTTGCCGTGTGAGATGGAGCACTTCCCAGAGGACTGTCAGGTCAGTGTGGTGCTGTGCTCGTCGGCTCCCTGGCAGGGATTGACTGGAGAGGGCAGCGCCAGTGCTGACAGAGCTCAGTGGGAGTGCCCTTCCAATTAGCAACCAGTAACCTTCCAACCCTGCCCTGCTTTCAGCCCGGGCTCCAAGACCAGACAGGGATGCACACGTAGACCTGAGCACACACACACAGAGACACACAGATCTATTCACATTGTTGAGGAAAACTCGTTCCAAGGATCAGGCAGAGCTCATGGTCAAGTTAATAAGAGTTTATTCAAGCAATTGCAAGGGAGATCACACTCAGGATAAACCGGAGAGGAACTGAAAAGTTACAGAATCACACAGTCATGATATACTTATTCTACACAAAGAGCTGCTAAGTTGAGAGATAAGGGGGACTTGGCTCCACTTCCTTAATGCATTGAACAAACAAGAACATGTTCTAACCAGTTCTCACAGCCTGCGTGTCTTAGAGAGGGGAGTGATGAGTTCTTTAAAGCCTATTCAAATAGAAGAAGAATTTGGCCCTGTACTGGGCCTCTAGTACCCAGCAGCAACTCACTCCTTTGTGCGGTGTGTGAAGAGGGTACTGGACAGTTACGGAAAATTACCAGTTGATATAGTACATATAGGACTATTCAACTCAAGTGCTCACATGACATTAGGCTGTAGCAGAACAACAACTTCCACACACGCACAATGTTCCAAACACCAGGCACTTATACCTCTCCCAACCAACAGGAGACTGAACTGTTAATGTAGATTCATCTACATTGCTGAGGACTGTGGTCCAAGACTCACTTCATTCCATCTCATTGGAGTGGAACACTCTGCAACCCACTGACAACTCATTGATCATCACCATGAACACCTGTCATGTGACAATTCACCTATTAGGAAGAGGGGTGACCCATAAAACTAACTGTTCAAATTTAGTAGTAGTTTCCCACTCTATATAAAACTCTATATAGCCATTTTTGTTTTTCTTAAGGCAGTGTTTTGTAGCATTATGTGAATTATGCAATATGCTACACTTTTTAGATGGTCACTCTTGTATGTCATTTCTATGAGCAAATATATATTTTTTTTACAAAAAGGCTTTGACAATGAAAAATATAACCTTTTCAAGACTAGGCTTGAATATGCTAAATATGCTATTTATAGTTATTTACAGAATGAATTTCATTACATTCTAATGCTGAAGAGGAACCTCTGCGGTGTCCAAAGGCTTGTTGATAAACGCCAGCATTTTATTTGTTGTCAAGCTCAACCTTCATGAAGCATTTCATTCAGCCAAGGCATTCTTAGTTGTTGCTGTTGCTGGGTTTCTCCCTCAGCAGATTGTATTGATTGTTATGTTCAATCCACTGTGAGAGAAGCAGGGGAAGGCTGGTATCCAATTGCATTCAGTCACAGGGAAAGTCGCATTGATCGCGCCTAAAGTGACAAGATTGAGGAGGCCCATATTGATGCGCTATTGTCCCTGTAGAAATAGAGCGTTGGACAAAGGGACACGCTGCAGATGGTTCCCTGAATGCGAATTGGTTGAAAGCAATGAATCAATCCTGGTGTGACTTATAATAGATCTAATAGTTCATCACACCTTCATACTACTGGACTAGTGTATCCAATGACAGGCAGACATGGTGATTTAAAGAGACACGAAAACACCATGGAAATAAATAAGGCCTGTGCACATGCAGGGTGAGAGGTCCTCCGTGCTGCTTGTAATAACATACTGTTGAGCACATGCACTGACTGAAATGGTATTTCTTCTCAAAGGCAGGTGTTGGAGAGGCTGGGTTTTCATGGGATTTGCTCCGCATTATTCAACACTGAGGAATTTGGGTGATTCTCCACCTATGAGGAGAAAACACACATCACAACAAGAGAGACAACAAACCACTACATAAAGAGAGACCGAAGACAACAGCATAGGCAGGGCAGGGCAGTAACACATGATAACACAGCATGGTCCATCGCTGGAATCTTAATGACATAGTGAGAACATTCTCAGCTGGCTAAATGTGCCATGATGCAAAGAAGTTGAGTATGGGGTCTAGAATCTGAGACGGATGGGGGCAGATGTGGACATGTCTCAAGAAGGATATTATAGGAAATAGACAGACGGAGGGGCAGAATTAAGATGTGAGGTGAGAGGAAGATGGAGAGTTGAGAAAAGAGGTAGAAGGAAAAGAGAGCAGCACCTTTAAATAACTGTCTGCCAGGAGCCGGAGATCCTTGCTTCAGTGATTCCTGTTTAGTTTACACTGCTTTAGCCTCTCATCTACAGTGTCCACGGGTTTCAGCTTCTGTCAATGTGTGCGCTGGATAGGCATGGAAATGGGAGAATTAAAGCAGGTTGCATACTTAAAAGCTGATGTGATTAACAACTAGTGAGCAGATTTGAATGTGCTGGGTTAGAATGCTGTGGAGTTGTACGCCACCATATATCTCAGCAGCAACAACAATAGCTGGAGTTCAGTTTGGATTCCTGGCCTGGCAACGTCTGTACGTCACCACCAGTTCTGTCAATGGAAAACAGCGAAGGCTTTTAGAAATTGCTGCTTTTCGATATGAGGACACCAGAAGCATGCTAGCTGAGCTCATTTCTGCAAGTGGTTATCGATTCATCTATAGTTACAGACACTTTTGACTTATCCATTGTCTGTCTACTACTTTGTGAAGTGTTTCAGCTGTATCTGTAAACCAGCTCCCTTTTCTAAATAGAGATGGTGCAGTAATATTTACATTGGAAAATATTCTACTGAACCCTGGCTTTTGTTATGCTTGATGTACTGTATATTGAATATGTCCCAACAGCAGTCTCTACATGCACAAATATGACATGGCGGTGTATCATTAGAGGAGTGTGGGGGCGGCAAACGGAAATGTCTGCTGCTGTCCTCAATCTTGTTCTTTTTTAGGTGCACTGTACTTACAGAGAACATTTCAGTGAATAGAGCACAGGAAAGAAACAGCATTGGCAGTCACTATGGGATGACAAACAATGTCTCATGTCATCTTATTTGATAGGCCTTGAATGGAAGGCCATACCACACAGCACCCTGGGAGTATTCGGAGAAACAGGGGGTGGGATGCATGTTAGATTATTGAATGGTAACAATTTCCTGATTATACTGTAAATCTCTACTCCAGGCCACAGAGCATTGGGACTTGTTTCCATAGTCTATTTATACCTTCTCATACCAATATCAGTTTACAGAGCTCTATACAGAACACCCTACCATAACAAAATGGAAATCAATATCAAACTATTATTTCTATGCAACTAGCTCTATGTGGCCTTATCAGGTCTGTTGCATAAAGGGCCAGCCACCACTCGGCCGATGGGTTTATGTCCAGTGAAGCCTGCTTATTTGTGATTGAAACAAGTGGCTGTGAGGCATTCTCTCACTAGATAAATCAGATGTGACAACCGAATCTCTGTTGCCCTAGCGTGTGTGTGTGTGTGTGTGTGTGTGTGTGTGTGTGTGTGTGTGTGTGTGTGTGTGTGTGTGTGTGTTTGTAATAAGTGGTTGACCATGCTCTTGGGTCATTTCCCTCCTTGCTTTTAATTAGGTTCTAAATGTCAAGATATGAATCGCTCTGCACTGTTGTTTGAACCGCTATGTGTGAGCAATTTGTTGTGGCTCAGTCTTCCAAAGAACTGTTGTTCATCTTTTGTTTCTGGTTGACCCGGTGGGCAATTACAAAGAGATTCTAAATGGACAACGGCAAAGAGAGAAGAGAGAGGATGGATGTGTGGGAGGGTGATTGAAAAGCTTCTGCCTTAGGCAGCTTTGATCTCTGACCTCTATTCCTTCTGTGTACAATACCACCGTTGCCGGATATATGTGCCATGGCAACTACCCAAATAAGGTCACATTTCCTCCACATGAAGACTATTGTATGGTTTAATTAAAGCTTGGAGAATAATGAGCCAAGGTAAACAGTAATTATAGGAACCAAGTCATTGATTACAGTCAGGTATGCGAGTGGCCCGATGGGGATTTCTTCAAAGGGAATGTCTCAGAATATCTGCTTGATTGGGCTATGCCGCTAAACACATTTACAGGCTTACACGAATGCTGGAAATAGTCCTAATTTAATATGGGTTAAAATTATACTATTCTTTTTATTTTTTTTATTTTTTATTTTACCCCCTTTTTCTCCCCAATTCCGTGATATCCAATTGCGATCTTGTCTCCTCGCTGCAACTCCCTCACAGGCTCGGGAGAAGCGAATGTCTAGTCATCCGTCCTCCAAAACGTGACCCGCCAAACCGCGCTTCTTAACACCTGCCCACATTACCCATAAGCCGGCCGCACCAATGTGTCGAAGGAAACACCGCTCAACTGACGATCAAAGTCAACCTGCAGGCACCCGGCCCGCCACAAGGAGTTGCTAGAGCACAATGAGCCAGGTAAAACTACCCCGGCCAAACCCTTCCTTAACGCAGATGACGCTGGGCCAATTGTGCGCCGCCTCATGGGACTCCCGGTCACGGCCGGTTGTGACAGAACCTTGGATCGAACCCGGGTCTGTAGTGACGCCTCAAGCACTGCGATGCAGTGCCTTAGAACTCTGCTGCACTCGGCAGACTATTCATACTATTCTCCATAACATTAATATACAGTATATTAAATGAATGTCTCCCACCTCCATTGGACTGTTATTGAGGCATAGAATTTATGGGAGTTCCTATCCACTCAACATGTGGATCAACTTCAAATAATATTTTTGCAGGAATCTCCTTGCGAATGATTTTGCCGAAGATTGTATCACCGCCGGGCTGTGACCAACCATTGCCATCTATTACCTTTGTGGTGATGAATCTATTCCCAGAGTTCAGATACGCTCAGTGAATTATGCATGTTCTATAGATAGGCCTCCAAACAGTGAGGAGGTGGAGCCATGATTGGACCAGCCTCTAACACATTAAGTAGGTCTCCACATGGGCATATAAATAGCCAAACAGCCCAATAGTGACACTTAAAAAAGCCCACTTATATTAATGAAAAAGGTTATTGCATCATCAGTGGATTGATCAGGGTCACTGATGGGTAATGAGAGGCTAGTTGCTGTGGAAACAGTGATAGCAGTCCAATAAAAGTTGGATCAGGTATGAGATTGGCTCATCCCAGCAACATCTGAGGTGTACAGTCACACAGCAGACGTCAGGTTCAGAGTGCTCCACAGCACTGGTACCGAGTAGCCCAACACGACTTTCCCAAAAGATGCATCTGTAACACCCAAAGAGAGTGACTGGATATGCTACGACCTGTAACACCCAAAGAGTGACTGGATATGCTACGACCTGTAACACCCAAAGAGAGTGATTGGATATGCTACGACCTGTAACATCCAAAGAGAGTGACTGGATATGCTACGACCTGTAACACCCAAAGAGAGTGACTGGATATGCTACGACCTGTAACATCCAAAGAGAGTGACTGGATATGCTACGACCTGTAACACCCAAAGAGAGTGATTGGATATGCTACGACCTGTAACAACCAAAGAGAGTGACTGGATATGCTACGACCTGTAACATCCAAAGAGAGTGACTGGATGTGCCACGACCTGTAACATCCAAAGAGAGTGACTGGATATGCTACGGCCTGTAACATCCAAAGAGAGTGACTGGATATGCTACGACCTGTAACATCCAAAGAGAGTGACTGGATATGCTACGACCTGTAACACCCAAAGAGAGTGATTGGATATGCTACGACCTGTAACAACCAAAGAGAGTGACTGGATATGCTACGACCTGTAACATCCAAAGAGAGTGACTGGATGTGCCACGACCTGTAACATCCAAAGAGAGTGACTGGATGTGCCACGACCTGTAACATCCAAAGAGAGTGACTGGATATGCTACGGCCTGTAACATCCAAAGAGAGTGACTGGATATGCTACGGTATGCTATGTCTACTCTTCCTCTAGCTATTTCTTAGTCAAGTGTAGAAAATAAGTCCAAAATCCGCCTTGGAAAGACATTAGCTTTGCGTCAATCTAAATGGTCTCCTAGCTGTACATTAATAAGAAAATTTATTGAATTATCTATCCAGGCTGTTTGTCTTCTGAGACAGGAGTGTGCAGCCATAAAGCGACTCCAACAAGAGTCTGTTAGCAATAGCATTAGCAGAGGGACCACGATAAGGCCATACACTTGTGGGTCATTACCATTCATCACCACTATTATAATTACAATGCCACACTCATAATGGCCCAATACTAAATATTGTGTCTGTGTTCAACACCAATTGTATGTATACATAATCTTCCATTACAAGCCTTTAGCTTTCCTTCCGAGTGAGTTAAGAAATGTAAAGGAGTCAGGCACACTAGAATTAGCATGTGACAGCCAGTGAGTGTGTAACTTGTAAAAATGTAATTTTCTGGGTGACTTCCCCGCTTAGAGATGTCGAAGCCGACGCTGGAAGACCAGCCAGGAGGTTTATCGAGACACTTGGCCCTCAGAGTGGGGCGCTCATGTCTGATCTCGGAAGAGTCTGATCTTGGCGAAGTGCAGCGCAGACATTTTGGGTTATAGTGAAAATGTACATGGTGAACCCGAGTGACATGCAGCCTCGGAGGCCCTGCAGCGCTACAATGGATTCACCCACTCTCTCTGCCTCTTCCTCATAGAAAGACGTTCAGTTAAACAAATGGGGCATCCAAAACATTCACTGTCTGATGCTGATGGACAGTCTGACTGAGAGAGAAAAGAAGAGAGAGAAAATAAAGACAGAGAGAGAACAGAGAAATGTGTGGCAGGGTGGGTCACAGCTGGCTCCCTGCCTTGCATTCCCAGAGATCTCTCCATTTGAAATAATTAACTTCCTCCGTTAGTAAAGGGGACCAGAACAATGTGAGTCCAAATAACTATCTAAGCCAGATCCTCTTTACTTACATTTACAAAGAGCTGCAATAAGGTACAACACTGGGTTGATGCTAAACCTCTCCTGTCACAAACAATCTAGTTAATCATATCAATGGGACAACTGTCATGGTAATTTATAGATGGCAGAAAGTGAGTGATCAGCAGGGAGTCTAAAAATAAGAGACAGCACCCTACCCTTCCCCCGAAACTCTCATCTCCTCATTTCACTGCATTCTGAATGAAAGTGGATTGTTCCAGGCAGGGTATAGTGCATATGCAGCAGTCCTTTAGATGTGCAGGTTGTTATGGTGAAGGAGGAGGAACAACAACAAGCTTTTTTCCCAGCTCATTCATAATCACTGGTAACAACTGGAAATCAAAGGGAAGCTATTCTCTCTGATATTTCAGGAGAAAAATATGGACGTTTTGGTGACTTCTGGTTCTTACTAATGAATTGGGGATTCGAAATGTTCACCTTCAGTACAGGATTAACACTACAGAGTTCCGTAGGAATCACAAGAAACTGAGTGATGAGAGTACCTCGACTTTCTCTCATATCACTATTTAATCCAAGGTTAGATTAAGGTAATCAAATTGTATTTACATTAATAAGTAAAACAGAAAAGATGTTACAGGGCAAAATGACTGCCAATGCAATTATTAACTACATACAGTGACCTCTCTAGTGACAGAACCCAAGTCACAACTCATAAGACTACATGTCCTTCAACATGCTTCAACATGCTTCAACATGCTCCAAAATTCTTCAACATGCTCCAACATGCTCCAACATGCTTCAACATGCTTCAAAATTCTTCAACATGCTCCAACATGCTCCGACATGCTTCAACATGCTTTAACATGCTCCAAAATTCTTCAACATGCTTCAACATGCTCCAACATGCTCCAACATGCTCCAACATGCTTCAACATGCTTCAACATGCGCCAACATTCTTCAACATGCTTTAACATGCTCTAATATGCTCCAACATGCTCCAACATTCTCCAACATGCTTCAACATGCTCCAAATGCTCCAACATGCTCCGACATTCTCCAACATGCTCCGACATTCTCCAACATGCTTCAACATGCTCCAACATGCTTCAACATGCTTCAACATGCTCCAACATGCGCCAACATTCTTCAACATGCTTTAACATGCTCTAATATGCTTCAACATGCTCCAACATTCTTCAACATGCTCTAATATGCTTCAACATGCTTCAACATGCTCCGACATTCTCGACATTCTCCAACATGCTCCGACATTCTCCAACATGCTCCGACATTCTCCAACATGCTTCAACATGCTCCAACATTCTTCAACATGCTCCAACATGCTCCAACATGCTCCAACATGCTTCAACATGCTCCAACATGCTTCAACATGCTCCAACATGCTTTAACATGCTCTAATATGCTTCAACATGCTTCAACATTCTTCAACATGCTCCGACATTCTCCAACATGCTCCAACATGCTTTAACATGCTCTAATATGCTCCAACATGCTCCAACATGCTTCAACATGCTCCAACATGCTTCAACATGCTCCAACATGCTTCAACATGCTCCGACATTCTCCAACATGCTCCAACATGCTTTAACATGCTCTAATATGCTCCAACATGCTCCAACATGCTCTAATATGCTCCAACATGCTCCAACATGCTCCAACATTCTCCAACATGCTCCAACATGCTTCAACATGCTCCAACATGCTTCAACATGCTCCAACATGCTTTAACATGCTCTAATATGCTTCAACATGCTCCGACATTCTCCAACATGCTCCAACATGCTTTAACATGCTCTAATATGCTCCAACATGCTCCAACATGCTCCAACATGCTCCAACATGCTCCAACATGCTTCAACATGCTTCAAAATTCTTCAACACGCTCCGACATGCTTCAACATGCTTTAACATGCTCCAAAATTCTTCAACATGCTTCAACATGCTCCAACATGCTCCAACATGCTCCAACATGCTTCAACATGCTTCAACATGCGCCAACATTCTTCAACATGCTTTAACATGCTCTAATATGCTTCAACATGCTCCAACATTCTTCAACATGCTCTAATATGCTCCAACATTCTCCAACATGCTTCAACATGCTCCAAAATGCTTCAACATGCTCCGACATTCTCCAACATGCTCCGACATTCTCCAACATGCTCCAACATGCTCCAACATGCTTCAACATGCTTCAACATGCTCCAACATGCGCCAACATTCTTCAACATGCTTTAACATGCTCTAATATGCTTCAACATGCTCCAACATTCTTCAACATGCTCTAATATGCTTCAACATGCTTCAACATGCTCCGACATTCTCCAACATGCTCCGACATTCTCCAACATGCTCCGACATTCTCCAACATGCTCCGACATTCTCCAACATGCTTCAACATGCTCCAACATTCTTCAACATGCTCCAACATGCTCCAACATGCTCCAACATGCTTCAACATGCTCCAACATGCTTTAACATGCTTTAACATGCTCTAATATGCTTCAACATGCTTCAACATTCTTCAACATGCTCCGACATTCTCCAACATGCTCCAACATGCTTTAACATGCTCTAATATGCTCCAACATGCTTTAACATGCTCTAATATGCTCCAACATGCTTTAACATGCTCTAATATGCTCCAACATGCTCCAACATGCTTCAACATGCTCAAACATGCTTTAACATGCTCTAATATGCTTCAACATGCTTCAACATTCTTCAACATGCTTCGACATTCTCCAACATGCGAGGTCCTCAGATTCATAGAGGTTAAACTGGTTCTCAGAGACACCGCAGGGACAGCGGCCAGCTCTGGGAATGGAGAAAGGGCACCCATCAAGTCCTGAGTGTAAGGGCTCATCATTTGATTCATACCTGACATCATCCTGTGTGTTTCAACTTGAGCAGCCTGATAAACTGACATCATAGTGTGCGTTTCGACATGGGCAGTCTGATAAACTGACATCCTTGTGTAGGTTTCGACTTGGGCAGCCTGATAAACTGACATCATAGTGTACGTTTCGCCTTGGGAAGCCTGATAAACTGAGATAAATCACTGATGGATGGCCGACTGCTTCGGCGATAAGCCTCATGTCTCCTTAGTATAGGTGATACATGTATATAAAAAGACGGGATTCCTCTTCTTTTTTTGTAAATCAGAGACCTTGTGGGTGTCACTTTGGACACAATTTCCTGTTACTCCCTTATACTCTCATTGGCTGACTTCCTTCTCACCCCCAAGAAATTATGATTGGCAGCGGTTAGATGAGGGTAAAATGTAGGCTACAGTCACATAGAGATGGATACATAATGAATTTCTTGCAGGTAAAACAGATGATATAGTTCCAGATGACTTAGTACCAGATGACTTAGTACCAGATGATATAGTACCAGATGACATAGTACCAGATGATATAGTACCAGATGACATGGTGGCATACTCTTCTGAGAGCCCCGACCTGCATTGTGAGCCACTGTCGCTGTGGTGTCACATGCAGACATAAATGTTTAATTAACTCAGATGTCCCCAAATATAATGTGAGAACAATGTGGCCCTTTATGCAAGCACATTGGTGTGACTGTTAGTCCCCCTGGGATGGGTTTGAGACTGTTCAAATCTACTGTCCTTTACAACAAAACAGATTAGGCCAATAGGATACAAACAAAATGTTATTTCAACCTCGACTGATAAGTTGATGTTTAATTTATGTCACGTTCTGACCTTAGTTCTGTTATTATATCTTTGTTTTAGTATGGTCAGGGCGTGAGTTGGGTGGGCAGTCTGTTTGTTTTTCTATGTTGGTTTTTGAGTTGAGTATGGACACTTACCACGCTGCGCATTGGTCCTCCGATCCTTCTCGCTACTCCTCCTCAGAAGAGGAGGACGAGATCCCTTACAATTTAACACTAAAACATGACCTTTTCCTCTGTTATTCTTATAACTTCCAATGTAAGCAACAAGAATCGAATGCCACAAACACACAATTTCCAACTCAAGACTACTAAGCCATTCACAGCCTGCTCTGTCCCAAACCAAATAAAACAACTACTATAGCCGCCTGGACATTAAGCTCCTTTATTGCAAAGTGAAGTAACTGAAGCAATGCTACTTCACACAAATTGCAAGTGATGTCTCCCAATTCAAATGAGCTGCCAACCGCTTGACTCAACATACAGCCTAAAGGCACACTTGAAGAAAAATGTCTAACTGGGAAAGTAATTACGTGCTCTGAATGATGTGCTAAAGGGAGGAAAGACCAAACTAAATGACAAGGTGTTGAATGTTTCTCTACATCTACCAGCCATGTGCGTGCTAAACATACACACGCGCCACATAGAGTCCCTGTAGTGTTACGCTAATGGCACCTTAAAGGGTCGTGACCTCTCCATCTTACTGTCAACACATTACACCTTAACAGGCGGTCATCAGGGCTTATTTAGAAAAGCAATAGAGTATTGATATCCTGCTCAATACTTTAAGGAGGGTGCAGGGCGGTTTAGCTGCTGGCCTTATGATAGACTGCTTAGATTCGTGGGTTAAAAAGGTTAAACAATCTCAGACAGGCAAGTACCTAATTACTTCTCCCATCCAATCCATTTAGTGGAGAAGCAACATGATAGCGCTCATATCGCCGAGCAAGTTCATCTGCTTAATTACAAATCAAATGTTCATCCGTGTATCATTAAGAAGGTCTCAATCTCCCAGAGTTCGTCTTCAGAAATGACACTCAAGACATGTAACCGTATCCACAGGAGGGCCTTCGCTAGCAAATGAAATGTCAATGCCCATATGACGGGAGAGAATGAATACCATTCCTCAAATGAAAGACATCTAGCCAGGGAGTAACAGGGTGAATGGGGTGGTTGACTAACTGTCATGGTTTGTCAAGGCCGAACTCATTGATGATGCAAACCTACTGTCATACTTCCCTTCAGGTAAACTAATCTGGTCACGTCAGATCTGGGTCGAACCAGCTATAGCCTACTATGATTACCATCATCAATCATTTCAGCATTATGTTGAAGAATGTAGACTATCAAAGGTACTTAACCATTCCAGAGCAGCATAGGACACAGTGTGATCTTTGTAAGGAGACAAAACATCTACCTGTCGAGAAGCTCTTTGTATCTATAAACGCACTCTTCCTGAACTTTTATTGAAAATGTTTCGTATAAAAGTATTGTGTCCCTATCGGACACTGCAGTTCACCTTCCTAATCTCTGTCAAACACCTTCCTCGTCTCGCGGCTGTAATTACGTGGCTCTGTTCACCACGGCTGATTTGGCGGCCCTGGTAATCGCATTAAGTAATCCCTGCCTCTGAATGGATGCAACAGGATGGACATTGTCAAGGAACTTTTCCCCCGACGCTTAGAGGGTGGAAGAGTGCCAGAGATGACTCTATTTCCGTGGGGCGACGCACAATTGGCCTAGCGTCGTTAGGTAGGGATGTCCTTGTCTCATCGCGCACCAGCAACTCCTGTGGCGGGCCGGGGGCAGTGCGAGCTAGCCAAGGTTGCCAGGTGCACGGTGGTGCGGCTGGCTTCCGGGTTGGATGAGCGCTGTGTTAAGAAGCAGTACGGCTGGTTGGGTTGTGTATCGGAGGACGCATGACATTCAGCCTTCGTCTCTCCCGAGCCCATACGGGAGTTGTAGCAATGAGACAAGATAGTACTACAACAATTGGATACCATGAAATTGGGGAGAAAAAGGGGTAAAAAATAAAATTAGTTGTCTGGATCTTTTTGCACTATATTGCGGAGTACTTCGTCTAGGCACATTTGATTTCACTGAAATGGTTGACGGCTGTGAAACCATATAAGATTTGAGTTTATCAAAACATATTATAGGCTATGTTGAAATGACGACGGGTGAGGCACATCGAGCCATTTAGGGATTCAATATCAGTGGCCAAATGTTGCTGCATTTCTCATCCCCATTAGCATCACAACACCTAGTCACATTCAGGCTAATAAACTGTGTTAGTGTTCTGACACAACGCCAACGAGAGGGACAGTATGTATTTTTAACTATCCACGTCTACGGCAGTTCAAGAACAATACTCCCTGATGTCATCCAAGAAGGCTGTCTGAATAGACACGCAGGCCTTGAAATCTCCTTCTTTGTGGCTTTGGCATAGCTATCTGCTCTGAGTGTCATTCAAAAGACATGCTTGATGGACTGATGAATCGTTCTCTGAGCTCACTGGCTGCCCAACAGAGGGCTGTAGGCACAGACTGAATCATAACATCGTAATCCATCAGATAATTAACACATTGAATGTGATGTTGTTGATGCCTTCTCTCTGTGACCAAATAGGTGCCAAAGGAAAAAGGTACTAGTTCTTCGGTATTTCCCCATTTTTAAATGTGTTTTTGACAGGTAGGTAGAAGTGGAACGCGCTTTGGTCAGCGCCGGGAACATTGAGTGCTCAGGAATCTAATGTATACTCCCGCAGCCTCGCTCCGGCACGGTTTACTAACCCCCGGTCCTGGCAACCCATCATTACGTACACCTGGCAACCCATCATTACACAAACCTGACAACCCTCATTATGCACACCTGCACCTCATTATGAGGCACACACCTGGGCTCCATCACTACCCTGATTAGTCCCCCTTTATCTGGCACTCCCTAGCATCACTCTTCAGGCAGTACTAATTATTGTGTTTCTGTCCAGACGTGGCTCTTGTTTTGTATTGCTCTATGTTCATCATCATCATCATTATTATTATTATTATTATTATTATTATTATTATTATTAATAATAATAAACTCACCACTTGCTTCCTGACAGTGTCATCGTTACAATTACAGCTGTCTTATATGCAAAAGATACGCTGGAGGCGCTCCTATCTGGTCTCCCAGCTTTCATTTGTACATGAATAAAAATAAAACGTTTGGAAAATCAAATCTCTCATCTGTACAGCAAGAGATCTGCTGAATGCATCTAGATTCATGTGTGACCTATAGATACAGCACTTCCATCCCTCTACGCTAACAGAGAACATGGTTAGACAACCTATCTCTGGTATCAATGTTAAACTGGTATGGCGCAGGCCAGTACCAGGAGCCATACACTATCATATGTCCACACGGATTCCAGATGTCAACATTCATGGAAACCACCACCGTGCACCTCATTGTTACACACGAACACTCACACCCGCACACACGTCACCATTTTCTGATTGCTTGGATTATTAGGCTGAGAGAAAAATACTTCTAAAGTATTTCTAAAATCTAACCCTAGGGCCTATGCAATCCATCAATAGGCATTTCTAAAGCTTTAAAAAGAAATCATCACCCAACCTAAATAGTTTTCCCCAACAAGAAATAAACAAGTTACAATTCAAACCCACCGAATAAGAAATATAAATTACCCCGCAACCTGCTCTTCTCAACACTTGTTGTAACTTGACAGATTTTCACTTTGAAACTCTTTGTAATTACTCCAGAAATTGCGGTGAGAGAAAACTGTCCCTGTGTGAAGGCAGCGGGATAGGAAAAAAGATTTGAAAAGCACTGTGCTAAGAGCGTGCAGTGACCCATCACTGAAGCCTGGCCTCTTTGCCTGTTCGCTGCAGCCTCCCCTCCTCATGCACAAAGCCAGTGCTTTTATTACTTCAGGGGTCACTGATAATGATCCTTTCATGACTCTGTCTCAGAATAGAGAGGGCTGCACACTAACCCTGCTACTCAGATATATATATAGAGAGAGAGATTTTACATTTCGTTTCCTGTGCACTGCAGATTTGGGCCTGTGACCCGAGACAATACTCCAATCTAAATGTAAAACATACACATTGAAAACGTGGGTAATACGTTTGACCTTTTTCTTTTAGATAACACAACGGTTGCACAAGAGGGATGGTTGTAAAATGCAACACCCCCTTGAGGAGTCAGCAAAAACGATCATAGTTTCATGTAAAACTTGTATACATTCTTGATGTCCATTCTTTTCCCCTTTCCAACCCAGTCACAAATGATAAGGAAGCAGTGTTCCAATGTCAAACTTGGGCGGTTGCCTGGACGGTTGCCTTGCCTGGACGGTTGCCTGGTAGTGGCAAACACCCTCTCTCCCTTTTTCCCACGCATAGCACCGAGCGCTTAGCCCCAGTTTATCAAACCCACCACAGCATGAAAGTGTGACGGCGGGACGCGGGCAGATTAAAACCACACTCCGCTCCATCACTGCCAGAATAAATGAATAACTGAGTATAATAATATATATGATAATACTCATAACACCGGGTCACAGCCAGATGGAATAATCTCATTTCCTTACCTCACCCAAACAAACAATATTTCTTCCCCCGACACTGCCCTTCTAAATGTCCTGCATTCTGTCCCAGCCAAGGTGTGCCCAGTGTGTTAGGCCATGATATTATCCATTTGTAACACTAACATTATGCCAGATCTGAAAGACTGCACTCGCCCTGATTCCTGACACTTAATAAGCATTTGTATTGGCTGGCTCCTGTAACCAATTTACTATTGAATGTTTCTCATCCCTCTGTCATAAACGCCTGATGAGCCTAAACTCACCTCCCTTCACGGCCAAAACACCCCAAACACAGCAATTACTGTTTGCTGTCGAGCCAATACAGCAATTGCTTTCATCCTGAGATAAGAGGGGAATGTGTTAATCAACAGCAGCCAAAACGAAACTCCACCTTTAACCTACGCTTTGTCGGCTTTCTCCGGTTAGCAGTCTTCATTTGGAAATGATCAGATCAATAGGACCACCTAAGAGTTGGCTGCTCAGCCTTCCTCATCACATCGGTGCTGAACAGATTCAACACAGTCAGACTCTACACTAGGACCAATCATACAGCTACAGCCTGATGCTAATCTGCTAACGGGGACGAAGGCTCAGAGAGAGAGAGAGCCCTTATTAGGCTGATTAATCAGACCTCAAATGGGATTTCCTAATCAGATTATGGGAAAGCACAGATCGTTAACCGGGGAGACGGGACGGCTGAGAGAGGGAGAGGGGAAAAAAAAGTTTTTATCTGGGTTTATTATTTATTTATTTGTTTTATTTTTTTCAACTTATTTTAACTAGGAGAGTCAGTTTAGAACAAATTCTTATTTACAATGACGGCCTACCAAGAGGTAAAAGGCCTCCTGCGGGGACGGGGGATATAAAAAAAAAAAAAAACAAGACAACAACACAGCATGGTAGCAACACAACATGGCAGCAGCACAACATGGTAGCAGCACAAAACATGGTACAACATTATTGAGCACAAACAACAGCACGAAGGGCAAGAAGGTAGATGCAACAATTACCTCAAAGCTTCACATTGAGTAGAACACATTACAAGAGAGTAGTTTGAGGCCTGACTCCTAAAATGTTGCAACTGCCAACGCATAAACAAACAGAAATCCATCTTTTCCTCTGCGAGGGGATCGTATTGAGTAAAACCCAAACTTCCAGGAAGTATCTGGTGGCAGCCTCCAGGAGAGAAGCTACACCTCATTTGGCACAGCTCAACGGGGGACAAGGAGAAATCACGCTGAGACATGATGAGAGAATAAACAAATAAGCACTAAGGCAAACCAACACAACCTAGGGAGCATTTTAAAGAATGCTAAATATCCATTATTCACCTCAAATAAAATATATATACTTGGTTAATCTGCTCTTTTTTATTGAGGAAACATTTCATTCTCAAGCATCGGTTGTTGTGGTAGGATGAGCAGGAAAACCTGGAGTGCTGTGGTTGAAACCGGTGAATCTAAAAGTTTAAGGATTTCAACAGATGCCTTAGTTTAGCATTTAGGTAAACAGGAAGCAGTGCATCTCATTATTGCCCAGAATAGAGCACAGTGTGTTTCACCTTTGGCCCATTGAGGTTCTCAGCAAGAGCCATCCCTAGTGTAATGTGTGACCTTTAGCTTAAACGATGAACACGCAGAGCCTAGAGTATCCCTGCACATTGTTAAAATGGTGCTGGAACTGACCCTGTGTATAGTATGCTTACTTACTTTAGTGTGTTCTTCTTATTTTTATATCTTGTGTGTTTTTGTTCTATCTTGTTATTTTTAGTATTACATTGTTACTGATTTCTGCATTGTTGGGTTTAGAGATGTGTCACCAACCTTTTCTGAGTCAAGATCACTTTCTGAGTCAAAATGCAAGCCTATGCAACATTAACCAATTAAAAACAGTTCTGTAGCAATGAGGTTTGTGCAGCAGGCTACAGGCCCAATACATTATCACTGCATATTGGCTAAGCCTGACTTGCCCTGCCAATGTTGTTCTTCTCAGACCATTTTGAAACTATTTCAAAACTGTAGGAACATGATCACACTGGTAATAGATGATGTGTTGTATTACTTGTGAGGCACAGCTAAGTGAGTATAATAATGTGCTTCTTTTACTGGACTGCTGGCCTGCATCTGATGGTCAGACTGGGGGATGGAGGGAGCAGCGGTAAGGTTGACCTCTCACCAGACTTACCATCCTCACTCCCGCCCTCCGCTGAGAAAAGGGGACACAGTCTTCCAGCTGATGACGAAACTTAAGTCGCACGGCATTACTTCTGCTTCGTGCACCAATTCATGTTGTTACTCCTATGACCAGAGAACGTGAAATATTCCTCGATATTAAAAAAAGACAAGGCGTTAATAACAACAATGCGAGCTTGTCGAAACACTTTGCTACTCATTCATTACAGCTGCAGTGCTGGTTGTAGCGCGAGTGAAAGTAAGAAGAATGCACATTTTATGGCTCATAAAAGTGCTGAACGAAGTGTTGACAGTGCTGAATAACAACTTAAACATGAACTTGCTTATAAAAACTGCCACTCTTCCTGTATTAGTTGAGTTTCTATCTAGTCATGGTTTTAAATGTTTTGAAGTCTCACATTATCAACTTTGGTGGCTTCCAGGCTTCTTTTTACAGTCTATGGCATGAGGAAACTGTACAGACACGTTGATCTGAGCTATCTGATTGGCCAACGGTAGGCCTATAGGTGCACTTGATTTGCTCTCGGGGTCTGCTGGGTATGCAGAGTTGTACCTTCAGACACATAAAATGGTTGAAAATGGGAACACTTTGCCTTCCCAGCACTAGGGCTTCCCAGCACAGCTATACCATATCAAATCCCCTACACTAAAATGTTCAACTCATTTACCTGCGCATGGTTCCAGTCTTTTTTGCCCCTTCCCTTTTCAAACTAATCTGACCTGGTGAATGGTGGTGCCCCATAGCAGCATTGCAGAGCTATCTTTAGGTATACTAGCAAACACAGCTACTTCTGTTAGGATGACATTTCAACTTGATAGAAGTGAAAAGGTTACTTACTTGGAAATCAAGGTTGCAGACTTCTTTCAGGCAAATAGCAGAGTTGGAACATTTTCTTTACTCCATTGATGGTCTAAGAAAGAGAGAACTATTAGCTGGGATATATTACAAGCACAAAAGCGCAAAATTGTGCTCCAAGAAGTACAGTGAGTAGGCGAGCAGTTCGAAATGCTTACAAACTGCCTTTGAATTGCCCAGTACATGTACTGCATTGCTTTGTTCCTTTTGAAGCTTTCCCAGTAAACAGTGGAACATATTGCATTGCTTTGTTCCCTTTGAAGCTTTCCCAGTAAACACTGGAACATCACAACTAGCGTTCCTGGGAAGAGCGCATATTATTAAAATAAAGTATACAAGATTGACTCATTTTTAAAAGGGTAATTTTCATATTTTTTGCGTGTGAAGGAAGTGCTGCTATACTGTACATACTTATATACATTACCGAATGTATTGTACAATAATAGATCATGTACCATCACACTATGTGAGAAAACTACTAAAATCATGTTTTTTCGAACAGAAAAACTTTAAGACTACAGATAAATTGGGCTTCTGTTAATCCACAGTGTTGCAGTTCAAGGCTCCTCATAGTTCAGCTTGTCAACTTTTCTCTGTGTTTGACTGATTTACTATCGTTACACTGGTAGGTTGGCCTTGCCACCAAGGGCTGAGACAGAAGTGAATTTAATCTCAAGAGACAAGGACTTTTTCATTCTGGTCAATTATCATTTTTTAGTTACCCTCATCTGAATCGTATGACAAAGAGGGGGATCAAAATCACAGTCATTTCTCTGTGAATGATGGATCCTCATCTGGCTTTTGCAGAAAGGGCTGCATGCATTTGAATGAATCCAAATCTATCATCTCCCCCACCGGAGTAATAGGTCAATTGTGCTCAAAGCTTAAAAGTTTGTAGAGAAAGAGAATTCTGCCCCTTTCATTTTTCATCACTTGAGTTACCATGTTCAAAATGGGCTACTGGCCTTTGTGAGGCCATTGTCACATAAAACAGTTCTTAACGTCTATCATTTGTAGGTCTCTGCCGATCAAGTACTGTAGCCGCTGATGAGGCTGACTAATACTCCAATGCAGCATCCATTTTCATCATAGCTCAGACAGCTTGGAAAATCATTTACACAGCTCCATCTCAGAAAACAAGACGGGGTACTGATCTGAAGTCTTTCCATCCAGCTCTTCTCCCCCCGTGGATCCATCGCTTTTCTTCATGTCCAGTCTTTCACTTGCACTGTCTCATTTCTTAGACCAGTATCAGTTTGTTGTTTACCCTATCTTGACTGGATGTTTGCCAATGAACCCCCCCCCCCCCCCCCCCCTTTTCTGCTCATCCTAACTTTCTCTCAAAACTCTTACAAAGGAAAATTAGCAGAAGCATTACAGACTAACAGTGAAAGATAGGCTACTCCATCGAAAAACCTCTACTCTAAATGTTCCACCATTGGAACCTCACAGCTAATGTAACGGCATTGATATAAATGCCGACACTGTCATGAGAGGAAGCAATTACACTGTGTTCAGATCAGAGTTTCTGAAGTTATAGATTTTAAACTGCAACTATTGCTATTAACCAAATATATCAGAAAACAAGCCTTAGTTCTTGTCTTTCTAGTCTTTCAGGCGGCTTCCTCAGACGCTCTTCGAACCTCTTGACTCCGGCAGTGACTGTGAATAAGTTCATTGATGTGTTTGACCATGAAGTCGGTCAATGATCTCCATTAGTAAAGATATCAGATTTCCCCCGAGGAGTCTGCTGATGTTGGTTTAGACTTGCAGCAAGAAAGCTCTTCCAACAGGCTCTGATACATTTGAGAAACCAGTCGTGCAGAAACATGCTTTGTCACAATGTCCTTCTGTAGATGAGAGACATTCAACGCCGGCATTTCCTGAGGCCCCCTAAAACGTAATGTCTGATTACTGCTCTATGCTCTTTCTTAGTTCGCTTGACATGACATACAAGTCCTAGTAGGACCCTAATCAGCATTTGATTTCTGCTGTTGCAGTGTATGTTTTGTTCTACATATAAACTCAAAAGCAAGCCTAGTAATTCACACAGCAGTCATTAGCTCAGAGTAAGGTAAAACGTTGTTTTTTTTTTAAACATATCAATTATCAATGCACAAATAGGATACCTTCAATCAGTCGGCAATTCGCTTTTTGTAACTGTTAATGAACCATGAATAAAGTTCAGTATCCTGCTTAGCAACAGCTATGCTCTGCATTTCTCGTCATCAATTGGCTCAAGTCGTGTCTCTCCAAAACCATATTTAGCACAAACCAATACTCTATAGTGTATGTCAACGTGCTAAATGTCAAGCATGTTGACTGGGGATGGAAAGCCCAGAACAATGGAACTACCGCTAGCTGGCACATACATCTACACATGAATGAATGTGGACAAGTTGACATGATGTATAGCGACAAGACATGTGTTTCCTCACTGAAGTGTCACCTGTATGTCTTATCTTCCTGCCTCTAACCCTCCTGGTGAAACCTCAGGCTGTTGGCATAGTAGGTAGTGAAAGGATCACACGTGTGAATTCTCATGGAGATTTCATTCCGTGCCTGCTGTACACACCCAAGACTGTCAGGGCATTCAGGAAAGGTGCTGCTAGTACACCCCAAAGCAAGATGCAAACCAGGACAAAGTTTGTGCGAATCAACTGAAGTAGAGCAAACAGCTAGGAGCTGAATAAGTATGTTCAAAAGGAGAAACAGTCATGTTTAGCTAATTTTGGTTCTGTTGAATAACTCACTGGGTTTGCAAGTGGTAATCCTGTTGCCTGCTGTGTGCAAATTGGAAGTTAGATGTGCTCTTTCAGAGCAGGGTTCTTCTCTATTCTGAAGAAATGGTGTCGATGAAACAGGGTTGCAGTCAGAAGTGCAGAACTATCCAGGTCAAAGAACGTCCCTTTTCAAGGCATTTCTGACCAGAGGCCACATTAACTCAGAACTGACATCACCAATTAACAGAATCAGATTTGACAGCAAGTTTCCTTCAGGCCGGGTCCCCTGACAAAGTCAGCACATTGACAAACAAAAATAACCTTCATCGGAGTCAGTGCTGTAATGAATGCTTTTGCTGCTAGGCCTTGATTTTTGATTGGCTCTGGCCTCGAGTTTTGATGAGATGCTGTGTCGGGCGCACTGTATTTGCTCCTACCAATCCGCAAACCCAATTAGCTGTGTCTCGAGGGGCATGAGAGTGGGGATTTATGTGCCAAAGTCCGGCAGCCTGGTGCCTCTGGAGATTCTGAGTTGTGGTGTCCATCAGAACACTGGGGAATGCAATTCTGCAGGCGAGGAGAGGGAGAGCAAGAGAGCTGAGGGGGGCTAACTGTGCGGCTGAGACCTTGTGTCTTCAAATTGCCAAAGCGCTGCATCATAAGTTCTTCTTGCGTCCACATTCCTAATTAATTAATGAGGCTGTTTTTGTTCTGTCTTCACGGCTTATTGGTTTGTCCGTCCCTGTTGAAGAACTGTATGAACACTGAGGCCGATCTTCCCCAGTGGAAAGTCCCTTGATCGTACTGCTTACCTGGCTCAATTATAGGATTTGCTCATACATCTCTGTTGCACTTCTTCCCCTGTGGCCGTTCATGTTTGAAAAGTAAACTATGTGATCATTGTCTAAGAAATCAGGCACTATTAGTAAAGTCTGTGAACATCATTTAATGAAGCAATAACCGTTTTGGACAGCTATTCCTGCCGGGACGGCCCCTCACTGTAATGCAAATGAGTTGAGAGAAAAGTGGGAAACTGAAGTGTTTAATATACAGCATGATTAATTTATGACAGTGCCTGTGAAATATATAGCTGGGCTTTCGAGACTGAGCGCTAATTGGAGGAGTTAGTTTTTTTGAGCAATTTTAAGAGGCTTGTTCTGACAATGTCAATGGGTAGAGCATTAGGACATTCATTAGCATCTTTTTGAGAGGACTTGATCAAGAATACCTGGTATTGGTGAAAATATGTAACCATTGTCTAAAGTGTCATAATGTTGGGTCCAACACCTCAAAAGTTATAAACAATAAGCAATGTTGAGGGACTGATGGAAGCTGATTAACACTATGCAGGCGTGTTTAAGGTCAGGAGAGCAGACAATGTTGAGGGACTGATGGAAGCTGATTAACACACTATGCAGGCCTGTTTAAGGTCAGGAGAGCAGACAATGTTGAGTCACTGATGGAAGCTGATTAACACTATGCAGGCGTGTTTAAGGTCAGGAGAGCAGACAATGTTGAGTGACTGATGGAAGCTGATTAACACTATGCAGGCCTGTTTAAGGTCAGGAGAGCAGACAATGTTGAGGGACTGATGGAAGCTGATTAACACACTATGCAGGCGTGTTTAAGGTCAGGAGAGCAGACAATGTTGAGTGACTGGTGGAAGCTGATTAACACACTATGCAGGCGTGTTTAAGGTCAGGAGAGCAGACAATGTTGAGGGACTGATGGAAGCTGATTAACACACTATGCAGGCGTGTTTAAGGTCAGGAGAGCAGACAATGTTGAGTGACTGGTGGAAGCTGATTAACACACTATGCAGGCGTGTTTAAGGTCAGGAGAGCAGACAATGTTGAGGGACTGATGGAAGCTGATTAACACACTATGCAGGCCTGTTTAAGGTCAGGAGAGCAGAAAATGTTGAGTGACTGGTGGAAGCTGATTAACACACTATGCAGGCGTGTTTAAGGTCAGGAGAGCAGACAATGCGAGAAATCCCATTAACGGGCTCTGAGGTACCGTGTGAATTCCATCTTCTTTTTGACTCTGTGCTAATAGCAGCATGCGTGGTCGGGTTATATACAACCTGTCATGTATTCATCTATACTGAGGCTTTTGCATTGGGAGGGGAATGAGAGGTAATGACAGTAAGATGAAGCAGAGATAAGACCTACCTAAGTGATTTCTGTCACGATCACCCTCTGCTCCCACCTGTCCTGACATCGCCTCTCAAAGTCTTAGTGTCTGTGATTGCTGTGCATTGGGAATCTGATGCTTGGATCAAGGTTGTATTCCGTGGATTAGCATCCGTCAGCCTGTTTCATTTCCAGTCACACATCACAGGGCTTTGGGCTGGAGATTACTGCAAGGGAATGTTGTCACCCACTTGTCTGGCATGTGGCACATTTTGTTCCTCCCTTATCTGACACAGTTGAAGTTGTCTCTCTACAAGTGTTAGACAGATTCTACTGCAGGTCAATGACCACAGAGAACCTTCATGCATTAATGATTCTTGAACCGCAATTCCCACAACCCACTGTGAGGAAGCTACACAGGTTGCAAGTGTGTCCTGGATTGTACCTGGCGGTAAGAAAATGAGTCAAGTCAAGCTACAGAACAAAAGGTGCGGTTCAGAGACAACTTGAACCTGTTGGAAAAACTACCAAGTAATGTGAACAGGGTAGTATGGTTATAGGTATTCCATTTAACTATAGCACATTTTCCCTTGAGCTATTCCTATGTGTTATACATCTATTCTATCTGACCTGTGCAAACGGGAGCAGCCAGGAAAGCAGGCAAGAACATTCAGGTGAATGGAACAACCTGCTCAAGGACAATGTAGCTTGGCTTTGTCGTCAAGCTCTGCGTCAAAGGAGAAAGGTAGAGGAAGAGGCTGAAAATACAAAAACAATGAAGTGGAACAAATCCAACAGGCCCATGTTTTATCTCCTTCCTTTCGTCTGCCTTTCCTTCCACTCCCGCTATCTTCCTCCATCTTAATGAGCAGCAGAGCTTTCCATCTACGGAGAGTGCAGGAGCAATACATCACAAGCAGGACACAGAGGGGGGACGGGGAGAGGACAGGAGCGTGGTGACGGCGATGGTGGCAGAACACTATACAGGGCAATTAAGATTGAGTAGACAGCCACGCTGATTCACACAGAAGGAGAGAGAGCGACATCATGGCGGAGAACGACACAGGCGTCCTGTGTTCTCTTTTCAAAGAGGGAGCCTATATTTGGAAAAAGGTATTAATGCTTTATTATATCTATGGTGTGAATTTAAATGATTGCTGTTACTCTATTCAGTTTACAAGGTTAAGATTCCATTTGTGATTGAAGTAGGATGAACTCCATTATACTGATTATGTACGGTGCATTCAGAAAGTATTCAGACCCCTTGACTTTTCCCATATTTTATGTTACAGCCTTATTCTAAAATGTATTCAATTGTTTTTTTTCTCTCATCAATCTACATACAATACCCCACAAAAACATTTTTTAGAAATGTTTGCAAATGTATTAAACATAACTGAAATATCACATTTTCATAAGTATTGAGAAACTTAGTCAGTACTTTGTTGTTCTTGGGTATGACGCTACAAGCTTGGCACACCTGTATTTGGGGAGTTTCTCCCATTCTTCTCTGCAGAATTATCAAGCTCTGTCAGGTTGGATGGGGAGCATCGCTGCACAGCTATTTTCAGGTCTCTCCAGAGATTTTAGATCGGACTCAAGTCCGGGGTCTGGCTGGGCCACTCAAGGATGTTCAGAGACTTGTCCCGAAGACACTATTGTATTGTCTTGACTGTGGGCTTAGGGTCGTTGTTCTGTTGGATGGTGAACCTTCGCCCCAGTCTGAGGTCCTGAGCGCTCTCAAGCAGGTTTTCATCAAGGATTTCTCTGTACTTTGCACCGTTCATCTTTCCCTCAATCTTGACTAGTCTTCCAGTCCCTGCCACTGAAAAACATCCCCACAACATTATGTTGACACCACCATGCTTCACCGTAGAGATGGTGCCAGGTTTCCTCCAGATGTGTTCTTGGGGACCTTCAATGCTGCAGAAATGTGAAGCTCGACACAATCCTGTCTCTGAGCTCTACGGACAATTCCTTCAACCTCATGGCTTGTTTTTTGCTCTGACATGCACCGTCAACTGTGGGACCTTATATAGACAGATGTGTGTGCCTTTCCAAATCATGTCCAATCAATTGAATTTACCACAGGTGGACTACAATCAAGTTGTAGAAACATCTCAAGGATGATCAATGGAAACAGGATGCACCTGAGCTCCATTTCTAATCTCAAAGCAAAGGGTCTGAATACTTACGTAAATAAGGTATTTCTGTTTTTAAAAACCTGTTTTCACTTTACCATTATGGGGTATTGTGTGTAGATTGATGAAGAAAAACATTTATTTAACCCATTTTGGAATAAGGCTGTATCGTAATTTTTTTTGGGGGGGGGGGGGGGGGGGGGGAAGGACTCTGAATACTTTCCCGAAAGCACTGTGTGTGTGAGAGGACTCCACTTGCGTTATATGACAGTTAAATCATAGTACCTACCAGCAAGTTAACATCTAATAACACATTCTAGGAAAGACTGTCCCCTGAGTACCATACTGAATCCGGTGTGCAATTCACTGTGCATTCTCAAATAACACTTGACTCATCCAATCACCGAGATGTCCTGGCTGTTCATACTGGCATAAACCCTAAAGTACTCCACGAGTCATGACTTTGGTATTTTGGTGCTGAGAGTAAAATCACTCAGACGCGGCGTTTCAAATGGCCTTAATCTACTAAAGAAAACATTCCATCTTGACCTGAATGCATATCTCTTGCCCTTGTCTCTCCCATAAAGTGGGTAGTGCATTGAGTCCTCCACATCCCACACATTATGAGACTGAACCCTGCACTGTACAACAACTGACTGCACTCGTGCAATAAGGGCTCATTACCCAAAGTCAATTGATGTCCTCAATGTAATACATTCAGAGAGAGAGAGAACGAGATGAACTCTCTTAATGCAGTGAAAAGGCAATGCACAGAATGAGGCTAGAGTCGTTATAGATCCTCAAAACCACCATACTAACCATATCATACCAGTATTATCAACTTTCAGCGACCAATATAAATAACGTTTTTGTTCACACTTCCATTTCACCAAATCATCACATTCCAAAGTCCTTACATACACTACTATGTGGACACCTGCTTGTCGAACATCTCATTCCAAAATCATGGCCATTAATATGTAGCTGGTCCCCCCCCCCCCCCCTTGCTGTCATAACAGCCTCCATTCTTCTGGGAAGGCTTTCCACATTGCTACGGGAAAGCCTTCCCAGCATTTCCCGTAGCTGATGTTGGGCGATTAGGCCTGGCTCGCAGTCAGCGTTCCAATTCATCCCAAAGGTGTTCGATGGGGTTAAGATCAGGGCTCTGCAGGCCAGTTAAGTTCTTCCACACCAATCTAAAAAAAAACATTTCTGTATGGATGTCGCTTTGTGCACGGGGGCATTGTCATGTTAAAACAAGAAAGGACCTTCCCCAAACTGTTGCCACAAAGTTGGAAGCACAGAATCATCTAGAATGTATGCTGTAGCTTTAAGATTTCCCTTCACTGGAACAGGGCAGAAATTTGACCAAGTGACTTGTTGGAAAGGTGACGGAGCCACGTTGAAAGTCACTGAGCTCTTCAGTAAGGCCATTCTACTGCCAATGTTTGTCTATGGAGATTATTGCTGTGTGCTCGATGTTATACACCTGTCAGAAAAGGGTGTGGCTGAAATAGCCACATTTGTATATGTAGTGTACTGTAGATTGCTCTATTCATAATCACTGAAGACTTTGTTCATCAGATTGGAGGATGTACTCCTTCACACCAGGTGTGCTTCATTTCCATAATCTAATTACTGGACCAAATTGTTTCCATTAATTCCCTAATTCCATGTTGCTCCAAGTTTGTTCCCAGCATCTGTAAAAGATCCAGACACCTGTTCCTCTCCCTGTACCCGTGAGACAGCTGGCTCTGGACCTTCACTGTAGAACAGGGCGTAATGGAACCAAGCTTTATAGAGGAGGCCTCAGCGCAGGGCAGGGCCAATGGGTTATTTCTGCAACGTGATACGACTACTGAGCCACAAACTCCTAGAGAGTGGAGAGGCGGTGCGGCACCGTGTGAACCACAATGAGCCAGCGGCAGGCCCGCTCATTGCCATGCATAGTGTGGATGGCTGTGGACAACAGGAGAGTCCCCCAGCAGTATAAAAAAGGAAACAGGATATATTGTCATTCTCTACGGGAGCGTATAACCTGGGAGATACGCACAGATGATGACAGTGGCCATGTAGAGCGTCACATTACCAAGTGTAATAAGTTTCATGACCGTAGCCTCAGCCAAGCACAACACTATAGTGATTCTGTTTTCCAGGATTCCTCGGTCTTCTCCAATGAGGCTGAACCCAGCACTATATCTTGCTACGTGCCACAGCAGGATTTAGTTATCTTTCGATTCAAAAACAAATATTTGTATATTTGCCAGTCATTAGCACTGCCGGGAAGAATACTGTAAATATAGTGACAAGCTGATGGGAAGTGTCTGTTTTTAGAGTGTTAGCCCATCAAGGTGTACCAGTGACAGTTACCATTGTGCACATTCTTTCCGTGCCATTACCCCCTCCCAAACATGGTGCCTGTCCCGGCAGTTGTCACCTACGGCATTCCGCCAGAGTGATGACCTGGCTACCAGATGTTGCCGTTAATGTCTGCCTGTCGATAATGAGCTATTTCAGGGGTGCCGCTACTGTCCTTGTATCCCAGTGGAAAACATGGCACATCCGTCTGCCAACAATGACACCTGGGACACTTTCCAAAACAAGATTTCACTGGAGCTAATAACTCTTACTTTCTGCCGTGTCAGAAGTCTTGCTATGTTATAAAGTCTGATTTGACTTAATTATCCCTGTTCGTACAGGAGGTCTGCATTCTTTCAGTGCATAAACAATGATTGTCCTAACTCCAAAAACATGGTATCTAGTTTAGATTTTATATGATCGCAAGATTACTGAAAATGCACTGCACTTCACCAATACACAAAGACTGCTAATTACCGTTCATCTAACACAGGAAACATACGTCCAGTGTTTTTCAGTCGAAGGTCAATTATGAACGCAGTAATGTGTAGTGAAAGGCAATATTGGTAGCATTTGGGTAAGCAGCGTGATTGTGTTTGTCAAGTGGCAGCAGCCACGCGGGGACACTCAATTTGACAGGAGGAAATTGACTCGTCTGCTTGAGAACTGTTTTTTTTGTCATTAGAATTTGGGCTGTGTGTATCTTTGTTTTCCATAGCAATTTTGTCAAATCACTGTGCGATATTTGACCTGCCCATATGGCTCAGAAACTGTTACCAATTGAAAGCAGGCTAAGTGATAGGTTATATTTCTCTTGCTCTGGATCTGACAAAACAACTTTGCATATTCATACTGTCATACTGTGGTATTTGCATAACTGGGCAAGGAAGGACTAGATAAACTTTGTAGAGCACAACAGTTAGTCCTATAGTTGGATAATGCTTCATCTTCAGGAATTACCTATGAGTTGAACCTTTGCATTACATTGTCCAAAGTCTATTTTGTGGCATTTGCTAAGTTGTTCCTGTGTAAAGAGCTCCTACTCTAGTGCTGTAAATCAGAACAGCCCTATTGGTGGTGTGGTCTGACAGGACGCTAGAGGTCGTACATGACAGTCATTTTTCACAGATTGCATTGGAGACTGCTGTAGAAAACTAGCCAGCATATGAATAAGCACATATATGTGCATTCTCAGAGAGCTGTGCAGACAGGGGAGAGGAATAGGGGACACTTTAAATTGACAGACCTTGTATTTGGGGAAGTATAATTTGTGGTACATCCAGGATGAATGTAATTTCTAGGAAGTGGCATGTAAAGGTCAGGTTGTGGGCTCTTCATCTTCTAAGGAGTAGAGGGGGTTCATCTAAAGCAGAGGTGTCAACCTCAACCCATGGAGAGCCTAGTGTCTGCTGGTTTTTATTCTTTCCTTTCAATGAAGACAACCAGGTGAGGTTAGTTCCTTACTAATAGGTGACCTTAATTCATAAATCAAGTACAAGGGAGGAGCGAAAACCCACAGACACTCGGCCCTCTGTGGAATGAGTTTGACGTGATCTAAAGCAATGGAGGGAGAGCAGAGGTGTTTTTATGATTCGGTTCACCCTCACAGTGGGGACCGACCCAAGCTGATGAGGAGGTGTCACATACTATCTGGGAGGATCAAGGTTACTCTGCTCTTCATGCACAACACAGACACACATGCGCACACACACTCACAGACACACTCACAGACACACACACACATGCGCGCACACACACACACACATACACACACAGACACACAGACAAACACACTTCCATCTTCTACACACGTACAGTGCCACATGGCCCGTCAGTGATCTCTGGAGAGGACAGCAGGCAGTGTTTGCACACCCCAGAGTGTTTTTTTCATCGGCTTGAATGTCATTTACTGCTTGTCAACTCTCCATTAACCCCTCGCGCTTTGTGTCCACTCTGCCACTTCAGCGGCGCCTGTGAACTGTATGCTTTGTCACACCTGCTCAGACATTTCCATGCTGAGGAAACATGGCGCCAGAGGGGATGGCTGCCGTTTTACGGGCTCCTAATCCTTATTGTTTTGTATTGTTTGTAACTCATTTTGTACATAATGTTGCTGGTAATGTTGCTGTCTCTTATGACCGAAAAGAGCTTCTGAACATCAGAACAGCGATTACTCACCTCAAACTGGATGAAGATGTTTTTATTTTAAGATTCCGAAGCAAATTATATACTGCTTTGTCAAGACAAGGCCCAAATCTCAGTCATCAGCTGAAGAAAAGATGGAGGAAAAGGGGAGGAGGGCGGGGTACATTGTAAGTATTTGTGATTGCACGTTGGCCAATAATACAGATGGAAGTGGTGGTTTACCTACTCATCAGCAAATTCCTACAAGGCACCTCACCCTCCTCCCCATTTTCCTCCAGCCAATGTGCAATCATTGGAAAACAAACTTGATGATCTACGACTGTCCTACCAATGGGACATTAAAAACTGTAATATCTTATGTTTCACCGAGACGTGGCTGAACGACGCCACAGATAATATAGAGCTGGCTGTCTTCTCTGTGCATCGGAAGGACAGAGCAGCTATGTCTGGTAAGACAAGGGGCGGGGGTGTGTGTGTATTTGTCGATAACTGCTGGTACGCAATGTTTATTTTTTAAGAAGTCTCGAGGTATTGCTCGTCTGAGATAGAATACCTCATGATAAGCTGTAGACCACACTATCTACGAAGAGAGTTCTCATCTATATTATTCGTAGCCGTCTATTTACCACCACAAACCGATGATGGTACTAAGACCACACTCAACGAGCTGTATAAGGCCATAAGGCCATAAGCAAACTAGAAAATGCTCATCCAGAAGCAGTGCTCCTAGTGGTCGGGGACTTTAATGCAGACAAACTTAAATATGTTTTACCTCATTTCTACCAGCATGTCACATTGTAACGGTTTTCTTCTATCTCCTCCTCTGATGAAGAGGTAGAACAAGGATCGGACCAAAATGCAGCGTGTAGATTGCGATCCATGTTTTAATGAACAAACGTAAAACACGAATCAGTACAAACACTACAAAATAAAGAACGTGATGAACGTAACGAAAACCTAAACAGCCCTATCTGGTGAAAACACATAGACAGGAACAATCACCCACAAACCCACAGTGAAACCCAGGCTACCTAAATATGGTTCCCAATCAGAGACAATGACGAACACCTGCCTCTGATTGAGAACCATATCAGGCCGAACATAGAACTAGACAAACTAGACATGTAACATAGAATGCCCACTCAGATCACACCCTGACCAACCAAAACATAGAAACATACAAAGAAAACTATGGTCAGGGTGTGACAGTACCCCCCCCCCCAAGGTGCGGACTCCGGCCGCAAAACCTGAACCTATAGGGGAGGGTCTGGGTGGGCATCTGTCCGCGGTGGCGGCTCTGGCGCTGGACGTGGACCCCACTCCATAATCGTTTTTGTCCACCTCCTTAGCGTCCCTAGATAGGTTACCCTCCTTAATGACCGCTCGGGACAGAGGGACAGCTCGGGACAGAGGTAGCTCGGGACTGATGGGTAGCTCAGCACTGAGAGGAAGCTCAGCACTGAGAGGAAGCTCAGCACTGAGAGGAAGCCCAGGCAGGTAGTTGGATCTAGCAGATCCTGGCTGACTGGAGAATCTGGAAGAGTCTGGTCGACTGGCAGATCTGGAAGAGTCTGGTCGACTGGCAGATCTGGAAGAGTCTGGTCGACTGGCAGATCTGGAAGAGTCTGGTCGACTGGCAGATCTGGAAGAGTCTGGTCGACTGGCAGATCTGGAAGAGTCTGGTCGACTGGCAGGTCTGGAAGAGTCTGGTCGACTGGCAGATCTGGAAGAGTCTGGTCGACTGGCAGATCTGGAAGAGTCTGGTCGACTGGCAGATCTGGAAGAGTCTGGTCGACTGGCAGATCTGGAAGAGTCTGGTCGACTGGCAGATCTGGAAGAGTCTGGTCGACTGGCAGATCTGGCTGCTCCATGCTGACTGGCTGCTCCATGCTGACTGACAGCTCTGGCTGCTCCATGCTGACTGGCAGCTCTGGCTGCTCCATGCTGACTGGCTGCTCCATGCTGACTGGCAGCTCTGGCTGCTCCATGCTGACTGGCTGCTCCATGCTGACTGGCAGCTCTGGCTGCTCCATGCTGACTGGCTGCTCCATGCTGACTGGCTGCTCCATGCTGACTGGCGGCCCTGGCTGCTCCATGCTGACTGGCGGCCGTGGCTGCTCCATGCTGACTGGTGGCCCTGGCTGCTCCATGCTGACTGGCGGCCCTGGCTGCTCCATGCTGACTGGCGGCCCTGGCTGCTCCATGCTAACTGGCAGCTCTGGCGGCTCCTTGCAGACTGGCAGCTCTGGCGGCTCCTTGCAGACTGGCAGCTTTGGCGGCATCCTGCAGACAGGCAGCTCTGGCGGCTCCTTGCAGACTGGCAGCTCCTTGCAGACTGGCAGCTCTATGCAGACTGGCAGCTCCTTGCAGACTGGCAGCTCCTTGCAGACTGGCAGCTCCTTGCAGACTGGCAGCTCCTTGCAGACTGGCAGCTCTATGCTAACTGGCAGCTCTATGCTAACTGGCAGCTCCTTGCAAACTGGCAGCTCCTTGCAAACTGGCAGCTCCTTGCAAACTGGCAGCTCCTTGCAAACTGGCAGCTCCTTGCAAACTGGCAGCTCCTTGCAAACTGGCAGTTCTGAACAGGCGGGAGACTCCGGCAGCGCTGTAGAGAAGGAAGGCTCTAACAGCGCTAAACAGGCGGGAGACTCCGACAGCGCTGGAGAGGAGGAGGGCTCCGACAGCGCTGGACAGGCGAGGCGCACTGTAGGCCTGATGCGTGGTGCTGGCACTGGTGGTACTGGGCCGAGGACACGCACAGGAAGCCTGGTGCGGGGAGCTGCTACCGGAGGGCTGGGGTGTGGAGGTGGTACTGGAAAAACCGGACCGTGCAGGCGCACTGGAGCTCTTGAGCACCGAGCCTGCCCAACCTTACCTGGTTGAATGCTCACGGTCGCCCTGACAGTGCGGCGAGGTGGAATAGCCCGCACTGGGCTATGCAGGCGAACCGGAGACACCGAGCGCAAGGCTGGTGCCATGTAAGCCGGCCCAAGGAGACGCACTGGGGACCAGCTGCGTAGAGCCGGCTTCATGGCATTAGGCTCGACGCTCAATCTAGCCCGGCCGACACGCGGAGCTGGAATATACCGCACCGGGCTATGCACCCGCACTGGAGACACCGTGCGCACCACTGCATAACACGGTGCCTGTCCGGTCTCTCTAGCCCCCCGGTAAGCACAGGGAGTTTGCGCAGGTCTCCTACCTGGCGTAGCCATACTCCCTGTTAGCCCCCCCCCAAGAAATTTTTGGGGCTGCCTCTCGGGCCTCCTTCCACGCCGCCGTGCCTGCTTCGCCAACTCCATTCTCTGATAACCTTCCGCGCACTGCTCCATCGAATCCCAGGCGGGCTCCGGCACTCTCCCTGGGTCGGCCGCCCACCTGTCGATCTCCTCCCAAGTCGTATACTCCATACTGTACTCCTCTTTGGGCTGCTCCTGTTGTTTCTTCTCCCGCTGCACCTTTGGGCGGCTACACTCCCCTGGTTTAGCCCAGGGTCCTCTCCCGTCGAGGATTTCCTCCCATGTCCAGAAATCCTTATTGCGCATCTCCTCGCGCTGCTCCTGCCTGTTGACACGCTGCTTGGTCCTTTTGTGGTGGGTGATTCTGTAACGGTTTTCTTCTATCTCCTCCTCTGATGAAGAGGTAGAACAAGGATCGGACCAAAATGCAGCGTGTAGATTGCGATCCATGTTTTAATGAACAAACGTAAAACACGAATCAGTACAAACACTACAAAATAAAGAACGTGATGAACGTAACGAAAACCTAAACAGCCCTATCTGGTGAAAACACATAGACAGGAACAATCACCCACAAACCCACAGTGAAACCCAGGCTACCTAAATATGGTTCCCAATCAGAGACAATGACGAACACCTGCCTCTGATTGAGAACCATATCAGGCCGAACATAGAACTAGACAAACTAGACATGTAACATAGAATGCCCACTCAGATCACACCCTGACCAACCAAAACATAGAAACATACAAAGAAAACTATGGTCAGGGTGTGACACACATGTGCAACCAGAGGGGGAAAAAACTCTAGACCACCTTTACTGCACACACAGAGACACATACAAAGCTCACCCTCCATTTGGAAAATCTGGCCATAATTTTATCCTCCTGATTATGGCTTACAAGCAAAAACTAAAGCAAGAAGTACCAGTGACTCGCTCAATACGGAAGTGGTCAGATCACGAGGATGCTACGCTACAGGACTGTTTTGATAGCACAGACTGGAAAATGTTCCAGAATTCATCCAGTGACATTGAAGAGTATACCATCACAGTCACCAGCTTCATCAATAAGTGCATCGAAGACGCCATCCCCACAGTGACTGTACGTATATTTCCCAACCAGAAGCCATGGATTACAGACAATATCCGCATCGAGCTAAAGACTACAGCTACCGCTTTCAAGAAGAGGGGCACTAATCCACTATGCCCTCAGATGAAACGTCAAAAAGCCAAAGCATCAATACAGGACTAAGATTGAATCCTACTATACCAGCTCTGACGCTCGTCGGGTGTGGCAGGGCTTGACAAATATTACAGACTACAAAGGGAAACAGCCAAGAGCTGCCCAGTGACGCGAGCCTACCAGATAAGCTAAATGCCTTTTATGCTCACTTATAGGCAAGCCACACTGAAGCATGCATGAGAACACCAGCTGTTCCGGGTGACTGTGTGATCACGCTCACCGTGGCCGATGTGAGCAAGACCTTAAAACAGGTCAACATTCACAAAGCCGCAGGGCCAGACGGAATACCAGGACATGTATTCAAAGCATACACGGACCAACTGGCAAGTGTCTTCACTGACATTTCCAACCTCTCCCTGACCGAGTCTGTAATTCCTACATGTTTCAAACAGACCACCATAGTCCCTGTGCCCAAGAAAGCGAAGGTAACCTGCGTAAATGAATACTGCCCTGTAGCACTCACGTCGGTAGCCATGAAGTGATTTGAAAGGCTGGTCATGGCTCACATCAAGACCATGCCGGAAACCCACTCCAATTCACATACTGCCCCAACAGATCCACAGATGACGCAATCTCAATCACACTCCACACTGCCCTTTCCCACCTGGACAAAAGGAACAACTAAGTGAGAATGCTGTTCATTGACTACAGCTCAGCGTTCAACACCTTAGTGCCCACAAAGCTCATCACCGAGCTAAGGACCCTGGGACTAAACACCTCCCTCTGCAACTGGATCCTGGATTTCCTGACAGGCTGCCCCCAGGTGGTAAGGGTAGGCAACAACACATCTGCCACGCTGATACTCAACAGTGAGGCCCCTCAAGGGTGCGTGCTTAGTCCCCTCCTGTACTCTCTGTTCACCTATGACTGTGTGACCAAGCACAACTCCAACACCATCATTAAGTTTGCTGATGACACAACAGTGGTAGGCCTGATCACCGACAACGATGAGACAGCTTATAGGGAGGAGGTCAGAGACCTGGCACTGTGGTGCCAGGACAACAACCTCTCCCTCAATGTGAGCAAGACAAAGGAGCAGATTGTGGATTATATGAAAAGGAGGGCCGGACAGGCCCCCATTAACATCGACGGGGCTGAAGTGGAGCTGGTCGAGAGTTTCAAGTTCATTGGTATCCACATCAACAATGAACTATCATGGTCCAACACACCACGACAGTTGTAAAGAGGGTACGACAATACCTTTCCCCCTCAGGAGACTGAAAAGATTTGGCATGGGTCCCCAGATCCTCAAAAAGACACTAGAGAGGGTAGTGCGTATTGCCCAGTACATCACTGGGGCCAAGCTTCCTGACATGAAGGACCTATACACTAGGCGGTGTCAGAGGAAGTTATCAAAAATTGTCAAAGACTCCAGTCACCCAAGTCATAGAATGTTCTCTCTGCTACCGCACGACAAGTGGTACCGGAGTGCCAAGTCTAGGACCAAAAGGCTCCTTCTACCCCAAAGCCATAAGGCTGCTGAATAATTCATTAAATGGCCACCCGGACTATATACATTGACCCTTTGTTTTTACATTGCTGCTACTCGCTGTATATTATCTGTGCATAGTCACATTACAAATTACCTCGAATAACCTGTACCCCCTCACATTGACTCGGTACCGGTACCCCTTGTATATAGCCTTGTTATTGTTATGTAATTTTCTTGTGTTACTTTGAAATCTTTTCTTAACTCTATTCCTTGAACTACATTGTTGGTTAAGAGCTTGTAAGTATGCATTTCACTACACATGTTGTATTCGGCGCATGTGAAAAATCCCCTTTGATTTGATCTGATGACTGCTTGTCTGCCTCCCAAGCTGTTTGCAAGATCAGAGAGACATCTTTCCATGGGAGGTATATAAAGGTCAAAACATCCCATGAGAAGTGGATCACGCTCTGGGTTCAAATGTATAGGTTTCTCCAGGCTGCTATCAAGGGAAAGGTCCTGTGGCTCACATTATGATCCCACTGGGTTTGATGCTCCAAGGAAATGAACGCAAACCATATTGAATAAACTACTTACAGTATGCATAATCCAGTGACTGAAGATTACAGTCTTCATGAACGCATTCACCACCATATAGCCTTATGAGAGTAGATCGTGGAAATTGCCTTTTTAATTTTTTTGATGACATTTTCTAAGATGGCATCCACCAACTCGACAAGATCACAACCATTAAACTTCCAATGACTAACACCACAATGCTCCAATAGCCTATAGGAATCACAAATATAACATACTGGCTGTTTATTGATGTGTGGGTGTATTCAATACTGTTTCCCATTTTGCATGCACTTAACACACACTTATGATGAAACGAGCCAATATTTACCTAACCGGGTTGTCAACCTCACAGTGGCAGTTGAAAATCCACAGGAGCTCAGCTGAGATGAAAGATCAACATTTCATCTGTAAACAATTCCAAAACACTTTCATTCAAATGGGTTTGTACAGACAATAGGGCATGGACACAACGCCTAGTACAGTCTAAATGCCGTTCTGACTGATTTTCACATAATAACATTTTCAGGTGTGTGTGTACACATTGGTGACTTGAGCAACATGTAGTCTGTGTCACACTCTGACCTTTAATATCTCTGTTTTCTTGGTTGGGTTGGGTCAGGGTGTGACGAGGTTGGGTCAGGGTGTGACGGGGGTGGGTATGCTAGTTTTGTATTGTCTAGGGTTTTTGTAGGTCTAGGGGTTTTGTAGGTCTAGGTATTTATATGTCTATGGTGGCCTGATATGGTTCCCAATCAGAGGCAGCTGTTTATCGTTGTCTCTGATTGGGGATTATATTTAGGTGGCCATTTTCCCTTTTGTGTTTGTGGGTTCTTGTTCTATGTTTAGTTGCCTGTCTGCACTATTCATATTAGCGTCACGGTTTGTTCAGTGTTCATTCTTTTAATAAATTAGAATGTACACATACCACGCTGCACCTTTTTCTCCTTCGTCCGACAGACGTGACAGTCTGATTCTGACATTCCACTAAAAGACAACTTTGATCCTAAGACAACCTCTTTAGATAGAACTGCAGACATTCAATATAAGCATTTATTTCCCCACTACTAACCACTGGAATCAGCCTGCCCTTAAGCTCAGCAGCATTAGTAACTAACCTGATATGTTCTTCCTGGAACAGACCCATGTAATACCACTGAGAGGAGTGTTGAACGTTATTGATCTTGGGGGGGGGGCGTGGTAGTGGGTGTGACCAATGGTGATGTCTCTGACCCAACATTTTTGAGGCCGTCCTCTTGGCTGCAGAGACTTGTTTTAAAGCTTATTTCCAGCAATTCTATACAATTTGTCACGGCTTCTGTCATGTTATTATACTATCTGAGTGACTCAAACATTATAACAAAATTAATGGGGTTCTCCCCGACTTTAATTTAGGAGATTGTTACTTCTCATTATCTGTTTCTCTACATACTGTATGTCTGATTTTAGTCGTTCAAGTGTACACGTGAAAACGTTTTACTATCCCGAAAACAATGTTCTGCTGTGGTGCAGCGAGGAAGGCCTGTGTATTCCAGGCATGCCTCGCCACAAACAGCTCAGTAAACAAAGGCCTTAACCCTGTGTATTCCCATGGAGAGCAGGCAATAAAAACGCATCTAATCATCTGAAACAGAGGGTAACTGCCCTGGGCTTTATCTTGAATCAGTGCTCGGAGATGGGAATGAGAATCTGTACCCTGGGGAGTCAGCATAATGCATCACTTTAAGTGCAGCTAAATAACCCGGTCCCCTGTAATCACATTCCCTTGCATGTTTTATACAGAATCAAGATTAAATTATGCTTGTGTGTCTCCCAGGACATAGGTGAAGTCAGAACATCGCTTGTGAATCTAACAAATATGACCTGGAAAGTGTACCTAAAAAAAACATTTTGGTCAAAACTATCAGTTTGATTTATTAGATTTCGGGAAAACTTTTCTTTACGTTTTGCATATTGGTGATCTGACTTGTCTGGGGTTAGACAGTACAGAGAAAATGGATACCCACATAAATGCAGAAAAAGGGAGAAGTTGGCCCTCCCTGCCTGTCAGCGTATGCGCTACTGGTGTTTGAAGTCAGGTGCAGGAGAGCAGAGAGTTGTGAGCAGGCGCACTCTTTATTGGGCAGAAGCACAACGGACACAACAGCGTCAAACCTCCAGCCAACATGCAAAAGAGAACTGCGCTAAATACAGTCACAAAAACAAACGTAATAATCCAACCTCCTATGGGTTACACAAGAATACCCAGGGAGGAAATAACCAGCCTGGCGCAACACACTGAACATGTAACAAAACAAATAACTCCACACAAGGACATGGGGGGGAACAGAGGAATATATATATACACAATGTAATTAGGAAATGATAACCAGGTGTGCGGGGAACAAGACAAAACAAATGGAACAATGAAAAATGGAGCAGCGATGGCTAGAAGGCCGGTGACGTCGACCGCCGAACGCTGCCCGAACAAGGAGAGGAGCCGAACGCTGCCCGAACAAGGAGAGGAGCCGACCGCCGAACGCTGCCCGAACAAGGAGAGGAGCCGACCGCCGAACACTGCCCGAACAAGGAGAGGAGCCGACCGCCGAACGCTGCCCGAACAAGGAGAGGAGCCGACCGCCGAACCCTGCCCGAACAAGGAGAGGAGCCGACCGCCGAACGCTGCCCGAACAAGGAGAGGAGCCGACCGCCGAACACTGCCCGAACAAGGAGAGGAGCCGACCGCCGAACGCTGCCCGAACAAGGAGAGGAGCCGACCGCCGAACCCTGCCCGAACAAGGAGAGGAGCCGACCGCCGAACACTGCCCGAACAAGGAGAGGAGCCGACCGCCGAACACTGCCCGAACAAGGAGAGGAGCCGACCTCCGAACACTGCTCGAACAAGGAGAGGAGCCGACCGCCGAACACTGCCCGAACAAGGAGAGGAGCCGACCGCCGAACACTGCCCAAACAAGGAGAGGAGCCGACCGCCGAACACTGCCCGAAGAAGGAGAGGAGCCGACCGCCGAACGCTGCCCGAACAAGGAGAGGAGCCGACCGCCGAACCCTGCCCGAACAAGGAGAGGAGCCGACCGCCGAACACTGCCCGAACAAGGAGAGGAGCCGACCTCGGTGGAAGTCGTGACACTGCCTCCCAAAAAGCACAGGCAATTTTCAGCTCTAGTGATCCAGCTCCAGGACCAGCTAAGTCCAAATGTGGAACAATACTCAACTTATTTATTCACACATCCACAGCAGCAACTTACTCTCCTTGGCGTTTATTTTTTAAACTTACTGAACATGGGGAAATGGGGACAGTGGAAATCAATGACATGGGAGATGGGACTACACCACAAATCACAGGAAGGCAATACAAATATAGATATATTCATAAGATAATCTAACATAAAAAAAAATAGGTTTTAGCCAAGGAGGAAACAGTGTACATGACAGGGCAATCGAAAATAAACATAAAATCTTTAGGAGCCTGAGATGTGTGCTTTTGTGTATGAATGCAGTCTATGGTGTAGATCACCCAGGTGCACTGGATCTCAGTGATGACTGTTGACTGATGAGAGGCAACCTCAATGATTGATGGCCATGCTTGAGCCTCCAGGCCTCGCCTCAGGCGGTTTGAACTGTACACACGCACAGCGGGGCTGCTGTACAGCTGGAAGCCTACACCTGTAAGTCAACGACTGCAGGGGAGATACCATTATTCACCTCACAGGCTGTAATGGCACCATTATCTCCCTGTCACGTTTTGTGTCTCGGCACCAATCACTGGGGGATATAGAGTGAGTTCAGAAATGATTGACACATTTTGATAAAGATGAGCAATAAAGACTGTATAAAATAAATAATTAAAATAATGAGCTACATTGTATTGCTGAAAACAATGGAGAAATTAATTGTGAATACTGATGAGTGAGAAAGTTACACACGGTCAAAGATCATACCCCCAAGACATACTAACCTCCCCTGTTATTGGTAATGGTGAGAGGTGAGCATGTGTCGTGACTCGGGATGTAACTCTCACTCCTGCTGAGCTACAGCTAATTCTGGGTCGGAGAGAGCAGGAGGCCATAAAGGCGGGAATTCATCGTGAAAATCTGAAAAACAGGAAGGAGAGGGCCGAGCATCTCTGCTCGCGGTCAACCAGGGATTGCAGCATCAGCAGGTTTACTTCCATCGTCAGCACCTTCACCTTCACCCAAAAGTGGAGCCCGGGGAATTACCAGAACGGAGGGGATGTGCAGTGAAACGTGAACTTCCACTAACCCCCTTTTTTGAAGTCATTCTGGAAGAAGATAATAACAACGGGGACTGGGGGTTTGGGGAGGGGCAGGATCGGGTTGGATACCCTAGGATTGGCTAGGGTATCCATAGGACAAGTAGACTGATTGTAAAGGGCTTTGCTTAAATAAAAACAGGGAGTGGATTTCCACTTGCTAGAGTGACCAAAATAAAACAGAGGGCTTCCTCTCTTTGTTACCATGTGGGTCCATGCATGGGGTGTATAGCAATGTCTTAGGATGTTAGGCTAAGGCATGACACGGTGACTATACCATTTTATTCTCGTGGGACTAAGGCATGACACGGTGACTATACCATTCAATGTCGTGGGACACTAGGTCCCATTACGGTGAGTAACTCCAGGTCCACAGGTAAAGGGTATGTGACGCACACCCGAAGGTGTAAAACTAAATATTTATTTAATAATAACAGTTGCCAAGCGTAGAAAGTATACCATCACTCTAGTTTCCCTGGTCTTATAGTTCCCCTGGTCTTATAGTTCTTCTGGTCTTATAGTTCCCCTGGTCGTATAGTTTCCCTGGTCTTATAGTTCCTCTGGTCTTATAGTTCCCCTGGTCGTATAGTTTCCCTGGTTTTATAGTTCCCTTGGTCTTACAGTTCCTCTGGTCTTATAGTTTCCCTGGTCTTATAGTTCCCCTGGTCATATAGTTCCCCTGGTCATATAGTTCCCCTGGTCATATAGTTCCCCTGGTCTTATAGTTCCCCTGGTCTTATAGTTCCCCTGGTCTTATAGTTCCCCTGGTTGTATAGTTTCCCTGGTCGTATAGTTTCCCTGGTCAGTTCCCCTGATCGTTTAGTTTCCCCGGTCTTATAGTTTCCCCGGTCTTATAGTTCCCCTGGTCTTACAGTTTCCCTGGTCATAGAGTTCCCCTGGTCTTATAGTTCCCCTGGTCTTACAGTTCCTCTGGTCTTATAGTTCCCCTGGTCTTATAGTTCCCCTGGTTGTATAGTTTCCCTGGTCGTATAGTTTCCCTGGTCAGTTCCCCTGATCGTTTAGTTTCCCCGGTCTTATAGTTTCCCTGGTCATAGAGTTCCCCTGGTCTTATAGTTCACCTGGTCTTACAGTTCCCCTGGTCTTACAGTTCCTCTGGTCTTATAGTTCCCCTGGTCTTATTGTTTCCCTGGTCTTATTGTTTCCCTGGTCTTATTGTTTCCCTGGTCTTATAGTTCCCCTGGTCATATCGTTCCCCAGGTCTTATAGTTTCCCTGGTCTTATAGTTTCCCTGGTCTTATAGTTTCCCTGGTCAGTTCCCCTGATCGTATAGTTCCCCTGGTCATATAGTTCCCCTGGTCATATAGTTTCCCTGGTCTTATAGTTTCCCTGGTCTTATAGTTTCCCTGGTTTTATAGTTCCCTTGGTCATATAGTTCCCCTGGTCATATAGTTCCCCTGGTCTTATAGTTCCCCTGGTCGTATAGTTTCCCTGGTCGTATAGTTTCCCCGGTCTTATAGTTTCCCCGGTCTTATAGTTCCCCTGGTCTTACAGTTTCCCTGGTCATAGAGTTCCCCTGGTCTTATAGTTCCCCTGGTCTTATAGTTTCCCTGGACTTATAGTTTCCCTGGTCTTATAGTTTCCCTGGTCTTATAGTTTCCCTGGTCTTATAGTTTCCCTGATCGTATAGTTCCCCTGATCGTATAGTTCCCCTGATCGTATAGTTCCCCTGGTCATATAGTTTCCCTGGTCCTGTAGTTTCCCTGGTTTTATAGTTCCCCCTGGTCGTATAGTTTCTCTGGTCTTATAGTTTCCCTGGTCTCATAGTTTTCCTGGCCTTATAGTCCTGGGAGAGCCTGATGAACTACGGGTCGCCCTACCCCTGAGCTGGACACCCCACTGAGTGGTTTTTAATAAAAAGGTTTCTTCCACTCCAGCTGTCGGCTGCCGAGCTCTACGCCGCTGGTATCAGTGGGTTGCTAGGATCGGGACTGGGCTGGAAGGTCAATGCCCGTTGGTAATAGGCTTGAAGCAGGGATAACCTAGGCCAGCTCATTAAGCTCAAGGGGGAGGCGTGAGTTGGGCAAGACACAAGTCTTGGGGATATGATCTCTAACCCACTAACTTTCTCACTCATCATTATTCACAGGATTATCCGTAATCTTGGTAGCATCCACATCAATGTAGAAGTGTTTAGAAACATATTATATTCTTATTTACACTAATAATAAATGACACAATACATTATTTACCATTCATTTCTATTGGGCACAAAATAATCTGAAACACAACCAAATCAAACTGCAAAGGCATCCAACAAGTATGTAGTCACAAGCTTGATGTAGTCATTACATGCTATGAACATTCTGAGGAGGAGTAGGAAAGATCGGACCAATGCGCAGCGTGGTAAGTGTCCATATTTTAATGAAATATAACCGAAACCTGAATACAAAAGAACAAGAGAAATAAATGAAAACCAAAACAGTTCTGTATGGTAAGACACAGAAAACAACTACCCACAACCCATAGTGGGAAAACAGGCTGCCTAAGTATGGTTCTCAATCAGAGACAACGATCGACAGCTGCCTATGATTTGGAACCATACCAGGGCAAACACAGAAATACAAAACCTAGAATACACAACATAGAATGCCCACCCCAACTCACTTGTTGAACACCATCTAGGTCACATTTAATTTGGATAGTCCGGATACTTTACAAATGACCATACTATCAACAAATTATCTGTTGACAAGCAACTGCTTGCTAGGGTTAGGGTTAGGTTTAAAATAAGGGCTAATGTAAGGCTTAAGTTTAGGGTCAGGATAAGGGTTATGGTTAGTGTTAGGACTAGGGTTAGGGTTAGTAGATAGTTAGTTGAAATGTTACTGATAGTCCGTAGAGCATCTACAAATAAGGTGTTACCCATTTAGTCAAATGAGTAACCAGACTGCAGCCCCGGATCGGGCATCAGGCGTCTGTGTCCCATCCTCTCAAGGGAAATGTCAAATACTGACTGGCTGGGCTCCGTAGAGTGTGAATGCAATGTCTTCAGCAGGGTGATGTCACCATGACAAGGTGAGGAGACATTTAGAAGAAGACTTTCTCTAGAGGCCCTTAAGCCACATTTATGTGCCATGGTAATACAGAGAAGGGATTTGGGACTGTCTCTGTTTGGTTCCGGAAGGTCAAAGCTTTGGCTTTTATGGCAGAGATTTCAGGTGTAGGACGAAGGCTTATGTTAGCTGGAGGTGGACAAAGATGTGCCGAGGGACATACTGACTCCCCCATCCTCAGTCTCTCCTCACTGAATCATCCACTTCCTTTCTCTAATCCACTTCTCTCTAGTGAGCCACAAGTGTGTCCTGTTTGTATTGTTGGATGTTTTAACATACAAATTGGTGGACTTAAACATTTGATGGGGATTAGTCCAGCTTAGCTCTGTGCCTAATGCAATGATTAGGGATTTCTGTCAGAGCAGATAAGTAAATTACTGTATAGCTAGTTATTCAGAGGCTGTGTTCAACTGTTAAAGGGGCATAAGCCTAAAAGAAGGACCTAAGATAGAAGGAGCTGTTCAGTGTCAGTTAATGACCTGTCAGCCAATACCTCCTCATTAAGTCCCATTTACATCAACCAATTGTGCATTGTGACAGTCAAACAGGTCCCTGAACCATCCAGTATCACAAAACAACTACTCAAAGTGAAAAATTACTCAGAGACAATCTGAGTAACTCAGTCAGATGCTGTACACCAAATGAGATCACCCTGCCATCGGCGGAACCATTATTAAACTGTCAGAGATGTAGCAAACGTGCAGAGAGCATGTTCCCTCCAAACACTTTACCGTGAGACTGGTAGCTTCGTCTGAGGCAGGCTAACAGTATAGACTACAGGCCACGAAACAAGGTAAAATACTAGGGGCCTGAAAACACATGGATCAATTTGTCTTTTCTTTGAGCTGCAGAGCCCGTCCCCCAAACAGCTGGATATAATACTACCAGTTCTTACCTGCCTGAAACACAGCTGGATATAATACTACCAGCTCTTACCTGCCTGAAACACAGCTGGATATAATACTACCAGTTCTTACCTGCCTGAAACACATCTGGATATAATACTACCAGCTCTTACCTGCCTGAAACACATCTGGATATAATACTACCAGCTCTTACCTGCCTGAAACACATCTGGATATAATACTACCAGTTCTTACCTGCCTGAAACACATCTGGATATAATACTACCAGCTCTTACCTGCCTGAAACACAGCTGGATATAATACTACCAGCTCTTACCTGCCTGAAACACATCTGGATATAATACTACCAGTTCTTACCTGCCTGAAACACATCTGGATATAATACTACCAGCTCTTACCTGCCTGAAACACATCTGGATATAATACTACCAGTTCTTACCTGCCTGAAACACATCTGGATATAATACTACCAGCTCTTACCTGCCTGAAACACAGCTGGATATAATACTACCAGCTCTTACCTGCCTGAGACACATCTGGATATAATACTACCAGCTCTTACCTGCCTGAAACGCACATAGCTTATCGGGTACAGGGTGAAAACATCAAGTGAAATGGTGGAAGGAACAGCATAGTGAGAGAGTGCATTGCTACTGTAGATGTGGGGAGCTCCTGCTAGGTCTGCATGACCCTGTTAGGCCTACACTGAATCACCGCCTACCGGTAATAGATGTTGTTGCATGTAAGATAACCTAACACAACACAAGAGACAAATGTATTGGTCTGTCAATTCAATTGCTTTTTTGTAAACAATCGGAGGAAATACATCTCATTTGCGGTGTTTTCTTTTGTTGAGACAAAAAGGGTCTCTCTTGTAACTGTTGACAGTATGTGGCTTCCTCTCCAACTTCTGGTTGTCTCGTTGTCCTGTTGAAAGTATCTCCTCCCATGTAGGCTACAATAGTTTTTGTTTACCAGGCCTGTTTTCAACAGCAGTATACCACCAGCAAGTTGTCGAATGTCTTGTTTTAACTCGACAATCTCATTAGTCCTCGTCGTTGTTTGTAAACAACTTTGTTTTCATCTCCGCTAATCACCTTGTCGCACACATTCATTATTATTAAATAAAGATACATGTTAATGATGTTATGTGTGGAAGTAGCCCTAGTTTTCAGTAGTTTCTCTAAAATGGAATTTTGATGGATGCATGTAGGCTACTTAATTATCTAATCCATTGTTTTCCTGTTTCCCTCCTTAGGTGCAAAGGCGATTCAACGCCTGAACTCCAACTGAATAAAATAACATCCCCAAGACCAGATGCAATGGAGATGTTCAATTTCACCAACTTCACCTACTGGAATGCCTCAGAAGGCACTGACGCAGGGCCTGTCACTGAACCCGAAAGCCCATACAAGACTGTGGAGGTGGTGTTCATCGTATTGGTGGCTGGGTCCCTCAGCCTGGTCACCGTTATTGGAAATATCCTGGTCATGCTTTCCATTAAGGTCAATAGGAACCTACAGACTGTCAACAACTACTTTTTATTCAGCCTTGCATGTGCTGACCTAATCATCGGGCTGTGTTCCATGAACTTGTATACAGTATACATAGTGATTGGCTACTGGCCCTTAGGGCCTGTGGTGTGTGATCTGTGGCTAGCCTTGGACTATGTAGTGAGTAACGCATCTGTCATGAACCTACTCATCATCAGTTTTGACAGATACTTCTGTGTCACAAAGCCCCTCAGCTACCCTGTCAAAAGGACCACCAAGATGGCAGGGATGATGATTGCTGCTGCCTGGGTCCTGTCCTTCATTCTGTGGGCCCCGGCCATCCTTTTCTGGCAGTTCATCGTGGGCGGGCGAACAGTGCCTGAGAGGGAGTGTTACATTCAGTTCTTCTCTAATGCAGCAGTCACCTTCGGCACAGCCATCGCAGCCTTCTACCTGCCCGTTATCATCATGGTCATTCTCTACATACAGATTTCTATAGCCAGTAAAAGCCGGGTAAAGAAGGAGACCAGGAAGCCGTCAGGGCCCAACCCAGAGGCCCTGTCCCACGAGCAGGCAAGGTGCAGTAATTCTGCCAAGCCCATCAACAACAACGTGACAGCAGAGGACACAGGGCAGTGCAGGACCGAAGCCATAGATGACGTGGCCAACCAGCACGACGGTAAACTGCAGAACGGCAAGGGCCCGTCCACCACGGGTGGAGAGGGGGAGATGGAGGGTGTGGACAGGGGTAGGGACAACTGTGCCCACGGAGAGGAGAAAGAGAGCTCCAACGACTCTACATCTGGCAGTGCAGCGGCGTCCAACCACAAAGAAGAAGAAGCGGTGCCATCCAGAGCAAACTGCAACACCGAGCTCGTTCAGCAGCCAACCCGCCACCGGGCCAAGGCAGGCGGCTCCAAACTCACCTGCATCAAGATTAAGACCAAGTCTCCCAAGGGGGACTGCTACACGCCCTCCAACGCCACGGTGGAGATCGTCCCCGCCACGGAGAAGCAGAACCACGTGGCGCGGAAAATCGTGAAGATGACCAAGCAGCCGCCCAAGAAGAAGAAAGCGCCACCGTCTCGGGAGAAGAAGGTGACCCGTACCATCATGGCCATCCTGGTGGCCTTTGTGGCCACCTGGACCCCTTACAATGTCATGGTGCTCATCAACACCTTCTGCTCCAGCTGCATCCCCAGCACAGTCTGGACTATCGGCTACTGGCTGTGCTACATCAACAGCACCATCAACCCCGCCTGCTATGCCCTCTGCAATGTCACTTTCAAAAAGACATTCAAACATCTCCTCCTCTGCCAATACAAAAACATTAGGTCAGCTAGATGAATATGGATGTGAGTGTGCGAGTGTGGATGTGAGCGTGTGTGTGTGTGTGTGTGTGTGTGTGTGTGTGTGTGTGTGTGTGAGAGAGAGAGAGAGGTTTATGATGTGCTCCCTTTCCTTTGTTTTTACTCTACGGCTCATAAGAGAACATGTATCCTGCAGCCATGTTGGGTTTGGCTCTGATGAATGAGATTTGTGATGCAACTGTTGAGACATAAGACTTACAAAGAAGCACACAGCCAGGAGAACAAATAGACCGAACTTGAAAAGGACAGTTGGATAGAGAGCTCTGCACTGCACAAGACGAATTCTAAGGGAAAATAGGGCTGACTGAATTCACGTACTTCCCGTTTGAAATTCAGAAAAGAAAACCTGTATATATCAATGTATACGCAAAATCTAAGTGTGTGTGTGTGTGTGTGTGTGTGTGTGTGTGTGTGTGTGCATCAGTCTGAGCGTGACAGAATGATCCATCACACAGTTTCAGTGGAGATGTCCGCCAGTAAAGACAGCACAAGGACATACAGAACATACTACAAACTGTTATCTGTATGCCGGTGGCACTCTGTGTTGGCGGCACACAAAGCAGAGCAGCTTGTCTAAACTTCCTCTCTGACATGTTCATATACGACTGAGTAATATGGCTGGGAGCCTTCCTATCTCCAGGGATGGACCATAAGTGGCCCCTGAAGGGCATAGCAGGACAGAGACCAGACCTGGCCAGGGTCACCTCTCACCACAACGCAGGACTGAGGTTAGGAAACTTATTTTGAAAAATGGTCATAAGTAAACAAATAAATAGATCATGTAAAAATGCATCAAAAAAGGCATTGTTCAATTACGTTATTTAGCTTGCTATTCGTTTTCCACATACTTTTAGATGATCGGCGATTTGATCTCTAACAATTCATTACATGAAGAGTTTGACGTTTATTTGATTGTATATTAAGATATTTTTTTAGTCAGATAGTCTAAACTCTTAGGGAAAAAAAGGTGCTAACTAGAACCAAAAAGGGTTAATTGGCTGTCACCGTAGGAGAACCCTTTGAAGAACCACCTTTTGGTTCCAGGTAGAACCCTTTTGGATCCAGTAGAACTCTTTTGCGTTCCATGTAGAACCCTTTCCACAGAGAGTTCTACATGGAACCCAAATAAACAAAAAGGGTTCTATCTGAAACCAAAAAGGGTTCTCCTATGGGGACAGCTTCAGAACCCTTTTGGAGCCAGTTTTCTACAAGTGTGTTGATGCTTGGAGCTTGTAAACACATTGAGGGTGGCAGTTGGCAGGGGCTTGGAGCCAAAGCCTATTCAATTATACAGGAAGGGATCTTGTGCTTTTCCAGGGGTGAGTTGGATATTCCTCTGAGATTGGATTTTCAACATAATTTAATCCCGCTGTGTTGCAGATGTTACCGCCTGTGACAAGAGCCTGTTGTATGTCAGTCCTGACTGATAATGAAGAGAAAGATTGAAAAGGGTTGTATTTTTCTCTTGCTGTCATCAGAGGTGGTTTGTATTCGTTGAGTAGGGGTTACCAAGGCTGTAGAGTGATTGAAAGAGTGTCATATCGTGGAGATTTTAGAGGTTATTTCAGTCCATGTTTCTGTTGTTACTCCGGAATGGGATTAAATACCAATAATCACAGGCCATGGCCTTGTGAATTATAAGGGCTACTCGATGTTAGATGTACTAATTCATCTACATGTGTGTGTGTGTGCGTGTGTGTGTGTGCGTGTGTGTGTGTGTGTGTGTGTGCGCGTGTGTGTGTGCGCGTGTGTGTGTGCGCGTGTGTGTGTGCGCGTGTGTGTGCGTGTGTGCGTGTGTGTGGACGTGTTTAACTATTAGTAAACTTGAACAACTGGGGACATTTTGTTAGTTCCCACGAGGTCAAATGCTATTTCTAGGGGGTTTAGGGTTAAGGTTAGAATTAGGGTTAGAATGATGTTAAGGGTTAGGGTTAGTAGCAAGGGTTACACCATACCCAAACTGGCCGCACGTGTGCGCCATCGTGCCAAAATTGATGTTGTGCCCCCAAACGTGATCAAGACACGCAGGTTAAAATATCAAAACAAACTCTGAACCAATTATATTCATTTGGGGACAAGTCAAAAAGCATTAAACATTTATGGCAATTTAGCTAGCTAGCTTGCTGTTGCTAGCTAATTTGTCCTATTTAGCTAGCTTGCTGTTGCTAGCTAATTTGTCCTGGGATATAAACGTTGAGTTGTTATTTTACCTGAAGTGCACAAGGTCCTCTACTCCGACAATGAATCCACACATAAAACGGTCAACCGAATCGTTTCTAGTCATCGCTCCTCCTTCCAGGCTTTGTCTTCTTTGGACTTATGTAGTTTATAGTTACATCGACGACCAACCGAACTCAGTTCATCTTTCAATCACCCACGTGGGTATAACCAATGAGGAGATGGCACATGGGTATCTGCTACTATAAACCAATGAGGAGATGGGAGAGGCAGGACTTGCACCATGTTCAGCGTCACAAATAAAACTTATATTTTAGTGCTTGGAAAAGCAGACGCTCGTTGGCGCGTGCGAGCAGTGGGGCGTGCAATAATTGAATAACATGTATGTTTAAATTTATTTTGCAACGAGCGCACGCGATGTGAGCGGTGTGGTCAGCATGTTAGGGTTAGGAGCTAGGGTTAGAGTTAAGGCTAGGTTTTTGGGTTATGGTTATGGTTAAGGTTAGGATAAGAGTATGGGTTAGGGCTAGTTTTAAGTTTAGGGGTTAGGGAAAATAAGATTTTGGATTGGACTGAATTGTGTGTTAGCTGTACAAGACTGTGTGTGTGTGTGTATGTGTGTGTGTGTGTGTGTGTGTGTGTGTGTGTGTGCTTCATCACATGAATATAGAGTATAGATGAAGTCTGTACTGTTTGTGTATGTCTGTTTTAATGAGATCACAGTCTAATGACGTTAGAAATAATACAATACTAGAATTCCCATGTTTTTGTGTCATACTGTTTGTGTCCATTCATTTCGTCCACACCGTATGCTGATCTTCAACACAGTCCATTTATCTCTGACATGCTAATGTATTCCAATTTAAGTAATGAATATAAAGCAGCCATGGGATGGTCGCCACGTTGGTTGCTAGGGGGATTAACAGAAAATGACACCAGCATTGGGCAACCCCTTAAGGCAGTCTCCTTAAAGAGAGATATGGGACAGGCCTTTAATGGAAACTCACCATGAGCCTGATCAGATTATAAAATGATGTGGAACACCTACTGGAGATTAAAGATTGGCTATTACGTGCTCGGTTTACACAGCCCATCCCCTCCCGTCCCACTTAGTGTCCCACTTGCTCCTGATCCCGTTATGTGTGACTGACGTCCCCTATATCAGGCATTGTTTAAAGGCCTGTGAAACATAAGGAACATCATATTTACTATCTATCCCTCTCTATCTCTAACTCTCGCTCTCTCGCTCTCTCTCACTCTTTCGTTCTCTCTCGTTCTCTCGCTCGCTCGCTCGCTCTCTCTCTCTCGTTCTCTCTCGCTCTCTCTCGCTCTCTTTCTCTCTCTCGCTCTCTCGTTCTCTCGCTCGCTCTCTCTCTCTCGCTCTCTCTCTCTTTGACATTGTCCCCCAATGTCTCCTCCCCCTTAATGACATTTTTATGACTAACATCGCCCCCAATATTATAAAGATAAAAGACAACGCAACCTACTGCAAATTCACTAGAGGCGTCAAAATAACTCAAAATTTAGGTCATGAGTAATTATTAATAAATTCTGCTTTTAATGGAAATAGTGATGGCAAAGGAAGAGGATGAAGATCCTCTGAATCCTTGCAATCTTCCTTATTTAAATGCAGGTTGTCCTCTGGAAGCCTGGCACGTATAATTCAGTCAATCTGTTCAACTGCCCGAGCCCAGCAGTGTGCGCGAGGCACCCATCCAAGTTTACAATCCAGCCATCCGTCATGTTGATAAGTGGACCCATGTCTGGGTGTCATCTGTCACATGTCTCAGTGGTTGGTGTTGCTAAGAGCCTCCTAGCTTCCCAGAACGGAACGTCTGATTCAGCTCAGTTTAAGCTGTTGTTTGAGTGATACCAGCAGGAAAGTAAGTGCTCTCCAACACAACTGGTGGTCTGGGTCTTTTTTGAGAACAGTTATCCAGGTGTTTGATGGAAAGTGACAGCCATTTATCACCAATGGAGGGACAGGGTTCACCGCCCCCAGACAAGATGGCTGTCACTCACTGAGTCTCAGCGGAATGCTCTTTCAGCTGCTTTCAGACAAAGTGGAAAGCTCACACCCCTTTAGCACTCCTCACCTGTCAACAGCATATTGTTTGACTAACAGGACAAAATAAATCCTGCACTGTCCACTTTGTACGGTCTGATAAGCCCGCATTTGTAGTCACAGTTGCAGAGAGGCGGCCTGTTGTCCACAAGCTCCACAACAGGCTCTCACATCTTAGGTACCATGTTTGGATACTGTCAGCCATTTCAGCCAAAGGGGGTCAGCCAAAGGTTTCCACAAAATAAATAACCCGTTCTTCAGGAATCACACGTTACTGTATAGTCTAGAGAATGATGGAAACAAGGTGATGGAGTACAGTAACTCTCAGATGGATTTTGGCTAGACTTTTTATTACCATACTGTAACAACAGGACATAGCTCTCTGTCCATGTGGGGGGGTGTATTTCTCATTGAGTGGATTCACTTGTCAACGAACAAAGAGCCTCATTCCACTGGTACTGTATATTTCCCTTTCATCACATAAACATTGTCTCCATGGCGTCAACAGATCATCATGTGCCGTCTGAGCTAGCTGGGCTCCTCTTCACACGGCTTGTTTCAAAGGGCTAAACCTTTTTAGGGAGATGTATTTTTCCCTAAATGTTTGATTGTGATTGATTAAATGTTGGCAGATTTTTTGGTTTAGTAGTTAGTTAGAATTGTGATGTTTTGATAGTGTACTTGACAAGTGTGTGAAAGAGTATTTATTTAGATTGTTACTGTGTTGTTTGGTCTGTTCTTGAGCAGAGGGTTAGTACCCATTGAGATGGGAGCATCCTGAGTCTCTGTTTCTAGTTGAGATAGTTGGGCTACTTCTGCCACTTCTAGCCGTGTTTCCAAGGTGATGTGGTATATGAAGTGTATCTGAACAGACAAATATATCGCCACATTGTATACTGAGCAATTTGAAGTGCCTTATTACTTATTACCCATTCTTATAATTGCTCATTGATATTTAAATGGATGTTTTATATTTTCAGTTGATGAAATCTTTGTGAGATGATGGTGCAATTTAAGGTGACAGTCATAGATGTAGAAAAACACAAGATCATCTAAAGTCTAAAATGTTTATTTTCTCCTTTGTTGTGGTCGTAGAAGGCATAGGTTTTGTAAAAGGGGGAAAACATATCTAATTCATCCCTGGAGGGTACATTAACGTGTGTGTGTGTGTGTGTGTGTGTGTGTGTGTGTGTGTGTGCAGGGATGTCATGCACCCCAAAAATGTATGTGAAGACGGCTGGGGGTGGTCCTGAGAGGGGCTAATTTGACATTTTTCAAACACCTGAAATAGCTTTTTTTCTGCAGTCTAGAGACATAATAATTATGCTTCATTATATGTCAAAATGTGTCTATTGTTCTGCATATCTACGCATACCTCTTGAGCTGTCTGTGTCCTCCTGACTGGTGGTTCTTTTTTTAAACAAACTAAATATGCTTCTCTTCATCTCTGCTAAAAATCTGGGTAAAAGATTGAAAGGAATGTGAGTCTTATTCAGTACATTTAGTAAACGCTTGCTTTTCTAAAGTCTGCCAACCTTGCCAGCAGGCATGCCAGCTAAGATAGTTAGACAAGCTAGCTACTCGAACTTGATTGCCTGAAGTGGCTTCATGGTAGCTATTTATGCGGTCGGGAGATTGGGAACCTACCTGGGCTAAAACCAACTTTATAGAATTTCTAGGTGGCTAGTAGTATTACAGAGAAAACAACGACAACCACACACACACACACACACACACATATATATTAATGAATTAAACAGGACAAATCTGAGGGGGGCACCTGTCTCTATGCCCCCTATGGGTCTGTCTGTCTGTCTGTCTGTCTGTCTGTCTGTCTGTCTGTCTGTCTGTCTGTCTGTCTCTGTCTCTGTCTCTGTCTCTGTCTCTGTCTACAAATGAATGTGTGTGTGCTTTGCTTTGCTCTATAAGAGACCCTTAGCATGTCAAAGCACCAAGTGGCATCTGTAAATAAACACAACCCCATAGAAACACAAGCCATGCATTGCGTTCAGGGGGGTAAGAAACACTAAAGGATTCAACAAACAATTGTTGCTTCTGTCCTCACCTCACATTCCCTGTTTGAAAAGTGTCTCAAAAGCAAGTGGCTTCCAAAGACACACTCTGAAAGATAAAGATTTACAAGACAAACATTTATTTTTGCCTAAACACATGTAAACACAATGTGATCCTCATACTGTACATTTTGTATCACGTTTTATAAAGCTATATCTATTATATTGTTGTACAAAATCTAGAATTGAACAGTGTATCAGTATGTGTTAGATGAGTACTGCATCCAGACTGAACATGTGTTTATTGGAGTGACAATATTATGGTGGGAAAGAAAGAAACATTGTTTAGTGAATGAGAAAACAAATGCAATTCTGAGAGAACGGACCACTGCCGTGTGACATTTAAAACTGAACTAAAGTACACTCAACTGTCCCACTTAACTTTTTTTTTCTCTGTCCCATGTTTGGGCTCTGTGAGACTGACGATCAGTCGAAGAGGAGAATCAAGTGGTAACCTGCTGAATCTGTAGAGAGAGAACCCCATTACTGACAAACAATGAAGTGCTGATGATCAGCCAAGGGATGTGTGTTCGGCATCCATTTTGTCTCAACTTGTAAATGAGTGATGAGTGAAAAGGGACACAGACTGACCGTAGGGAGAAACTGTGAGACCAGCTGCTACAACATGCAGTGTAGTATTGGAAACATCTGGACCTCTTCCAGATATCTGGGGGAATTGTTATTGAAACATATTCAAAGTCTTGTCTCGAGGGAATGAACCATTTTGAACCATTGTAGGTGTGACTTCACTGAAATATCTCTTCAAATGGACAAATGGAATACAAATGATGAAAACTTATATTGTGGGAAATGTATATACAGCAATGTACACTCTTCCAAAAGGGTTCTTCAGCTGTCCCCATAGGAGAACCATTTTTGGTTCCAGGGAGAACCCTTTTTGGTTCCAAGTAGAACCCTCTGTGGAAAGGGTCCTACATGAAACCCAAAAGGGCTCTATCTTGGAACCAAAAGGGTTCTACTTGGAACCAAAAATAGTTGTTAAAAGGGTTCTCCTATGGGGACAGCCGAAGAACCCTTTAAGGTTCCAGATAGCACCTTTTTTTTCTTACGAGTGTACAGGGTGTTAAGTTTTCAGTTGCGTCAGTATGTAAATCGAATCATTGTGCTCTCATCCACTGCCTCATGGCTCCTAATACGGTCGATATATTGTCTGTTTAAAACCTATTATTTTAATTGTATATATCTCTATAGTATACATTATATGTCATTTGGATGAGGTACAGTTGAAATGTACATTAGTCTACACATGTTTAATAGCTATCTGAATGTTCCCTTCCCTTCTCACCCTCCCTTGTCCTAATATGATACTCCCTCACCCCTAATGTACAGTAATAATGTTAATGATTTCCTTTGCGCCATTAGTTGATTGTTTAATAGTTCCGGACAATGAAGCTGAGTGTTAATATCACTGGCCACTCACTCACTTATGAAGCTGTAAAATATTAACCATATTCAGTGGATTTATGGAGGCGTTTTCATTTTTTAAATCAATTCAAATAAAATGTATGAAAAATGTTTCGTGGCATTTTGTGTCCAGATTATTGAAATGATAGTGGTGTGGAGAAATGTATCACTTGGTAGGTCGGAATTGGAAATTGCACGCATTAGGTTTCTATTTAGCTTTCATATTAATCCTCCATAACTTCATCTGAACATGAAATTACTTCAATCAGGGTGAGTAAACATCACACATATTTGGACATCATTTCAAACTTTATTTTTTAATGTAATCGATAATTAGGACAGGTCAACTCCAGTTGTAAACTACAATAACAGTTTTACTCAGAGTTCAACTGGAGAGCGGGGGAACTACAAAGTGAGGTATAATAGCAGGAGAACCAGAACTAATACTGGACACAAGCTCTTACACACCAACAGCTGTACAGAACATTAGCTAATTTATACAGTCATCTGACAAAAGTTTACATCTTTCACTGTAGATAACATTAGAAAAGTAATTTCCTTTACATCAATGAGTACTTATGTGTCTTATTAATGTATGCCCTCAAAAACTGTTAGAAAAGTTGTTAGCAATTTTGCTGTTGAGGGCACCAGCAAAATAACCTTTAAAACCCCAGTAAAGGCATGAGGTTTTAACTTTAAGCTGCTTTAAATTAAGACATGCAAGAAATTATTTTTTATTTGAGTGAGAATCGTTTTGTCACCTCAAACAAAAAGGATGTTATGTAATATGAACAAAAATCCAATTTTATTTAGACTTTCCAAAAATGACCCTGAAAAATGTTAAGGTAAGCATTTTAGTAAGAAATGCTTAATTTGTATTATTCACGCAAAGTATGAAATCGCCTACAATATTTTCCTATGAGAAATTAGGAAAGAAATACATTTTATCACTACTATCCAACTCTTTGTTGTGTAGCTGCTACAGGCCCCTATAAACCTACAGGACAAACAAATAGGAACCATGCTGAGATAGGGCAGTATAAGCATCAACTTCCATTTCCTGATTCCCATGATGCACCTCTAGTCCATCGTAGTGCGCTCCCTCTTCTTCCCATCCCGCTTCGGCTTCTTGGCATCTGCAAAAACAGGTGGGCATCAGGTTAGAATCTACATCCATACTGTCACTTACCCTGCAGTCAGTCGTGTTGTTAATCCTACCGCTGGCCTGAGGACTGCAGGTTTACTGTGCATGTGAACAAACATGAAAAGTGCTTTATCATCGTCCCACAAGAGTGGCTTTAGTACCTGACAGCCATGACAGGAACCACAGTCCATACCCCAGTCTCTGGTCTGATGAACAGGAGCAACATACCCCACCCTCCATACATATATTCTGCTATCTATCTGTCTATCTGTCGATCTGTCTGCATGTCTGCTTGTCTATCTTCCTTCCTGTCTGTCTGCTTGTCTGTCTATCTGTCTGTCTAATCTATCTGTCTTCCTGTCTGCTTGTCTGTCTGTCTGCCTGCCTATCTGTCTGTGTGTCTGTCTGCTAGTCTGTCTGCCTGCCTATCTATCTATCTGTCTGCCTGTCTGCTTGCCTGTCTGCCTGTTTGCATGTCTGCATGTCTGTCTGCGTTTAGAAGAGCGTGAGGGGGAAAGTAAACAACAAGGAAAAGGCAGGACTCATCTAAAGTCGGTTTCCCCCAGGAGCTCCTATCATTGTAGATTACAGGGTGGGATGTTGTTGGTGGGCGGTAACAGACGTGGATGTCAACTGGCTAATCAACACCTGTTTGTTTTGTACCTGATCTAAAGCAAGTTCCCACCTGCCACTAATTTAAGGTCCTCCCACGTCAGTTTGTTGATGAAAGCCTTGCCATCCTCTCCAGCTAATCTGAGAAAAACATCCTCAACATAAAACATTGAAACACTCCATCAATATTACTGTACGTTGCTGCTCCACTGCAACATATTAGAACGATCCAAACTGGATTTAAATTTACAGCACATTAATCGATATATTCACCACCAATGCAGCATTAGCCTATATGCAGTACCAAGCCAAGTCATGTACTGTACCAAGCCAAGTCATGTACTGTACCAAGCCAAGTCATGTACTGTACCAAGCCAAGTCATAAACTGTACCAAGCCAAATCATATACTGTACCAAGCCAAGTCATGTACTGTACCAAGCCAAGTCATGTACTGTACCAAGCCAAATCATATACTGTACCAAGCCAAGTCATATACTGTACCAAGCCAAATCATATACTGTACCAAGCCAAGTCATGTACTGTACCAAGCCAAGTCATGTACTGTACCAAGCCAAATCATATACTGTACCAAGCCAAGTCATGTACTGTACCAAGCCAAGTCATGTACTGTACCAAGCCAAATCATAAACTGTACCAAGCCAAGTCATGTACTGTACCAAGCCAAGTCATAAACTGTACCAAGCCAAATCATATACTGTACCAAGCCAAGTCATGTACTGTACCAAGCCAAGTCATGTACTGTACCAAGCCAAATCATATACTGTACCAAGCCAAGTCATGTACTGTACCAAGCCAAGTCATGTACTGAACCAAGCCAAGTCATAAACTGTACCAAGCCAAGTCATATACTGTACCAAGCCAAGTCATGTACTGTACCAAGCCAAGTCATGTACTGTACCAAGCCAAGTCATATACTGTACCAAGCCAAGTCATAAACAGTACCAAGCCAAGTCATATACAGTACCAAGCCAAGTAATGTACTGTACCAAGCCAAGTCATTTACTGTACCAAGCCAAGTCATATACAGTACCAAGCCAAGTCATGTACTGTACCAAGCCAAGTCATGTACTGTACCAAGCCAAGTCATATACTGTACCAAGCCAAGTCATAAACAGTACCAAGCCAAGTCATATACAGTACCAAGCCAAGTAATGTACTGTACCAAGCCAAGTCATGTACTGTACCAAGCCAAGTCATGTACTGTACCAAGCCAAGTCATAAACTGTACCAAGCCAAGTCATATACTGTACCAAGCCAAGTCATGTACTGTACCAAGCCAAGTCATGTACTGTACCAAGCCAAGTCATATACAGTACCATGCCAAGTCATATACAGTACCAAACCAAGTCATATACAGTACCAAGCCAAGTCATAAACTGTACCAAGCCAAGTCATATACTGTACCAAGCCAAGTCATATACTGTACCAAGCCAAGTCATATACAGTACCAAGCCAAGTCATATACTGTACCAAGCCAAGTCATATACTGTGCCAAGTCATGTACTGTACCAAGCCAAGTCATGTACTGTACCAAGCCAAGTCATGTACTGTACGAAGCCAAGTCATATACTGTACCATGCCAAGTCATACACAGTACAATAAGCCATCAGCATTAAACATTAACAAAGTCATGAAAACATTGAGGAATCATTTGCTTATCCTTCACATGCCCTTTAATAATCTATGTGAAACATCCGATCAGCATTGGCGCATTAATGTGAAGAATGTGATGATAATCAGCATATAAACTATTGTAAATCATCCCGATGCTAATCTTTAATCCCTCATAAACAAACAATACAATCCATCGGTAAATACAGAAGTAATGATTCCTTGCTTGTATAGAATTGCCAAATCATTAATAAGTGGGTATAAATGAACCCGTTGTAAGGGTCGATATGCCTCAGGCCAATGTACAGACCTAGAGATGACTCATGAATCGCAAGTGTCTAACTGATTGGTGATAGCCTACCAGATGTTGCCTGTGCTACCAAAATGCATAATGTTTGTCACTAGAATCCTCCTAAAATATAATGCTGACATCAATGCCCCAGGGACCTGCCATCTGATCTATACATTTCTCATAAGCACATGTATTGCAATTGTCACGGCCCCTCCTCTGCAGTGCATACTGTGGACAAGCCGAGAGAGTTCTGTGAGTTTGGAGATTGGGATGTGGGTGTTCATACAAAAACACAGAAAATTGCTCCTCGCTCCATTTGTTTGGCCAGTTTTAATTTGTTTAACTGTGTTTTTGCCTGTGCCTTTGTCAGCACATTTGGCTCCCTAGGGAGACAGAGAGAATCACATTCCCTCTGCGAGCCCCGTCTGTGAGATTGGAGCTCTCACCATGCCGGAGTGCTTTCTGCTGCATAGGCACATTACTGTGTACTCTCTCCGCTCTCATTTCTGCCACCGCACTTTTGACACAGACTCATAATAATCAGAGCGGCTCTGAGAGATTATGTTTTGAACCGGGATGCCATGAAACAGGCTGAGTGCAATAAAACTGAATTCAGTGTCTGAATGGGCTGTCTCGTACACAGAGACACAACGACACAGCCCTTCTCAGGGGAATGATAAACCATCGCCGGCCCCAAAAGAACTCCTCGACGGCAGCCACAGGGTTTTCATCTCTATAAAGCCTTTTGTTTCCCCGCAAATCATCTCTGACATTCTCCACTCCCCACTGTGGATCCCCTGCTCATTCTTCTGGGTAAGGAGGGAGGAGAATAGGAGAATTCGACAGGTATTCATAACGTTTCATTTCTGCTTCATTTCGGTCACTCTCTGTTTTCCGGCCTTTCCATTTCATTCCGTGGGGCCCATCTCTACCTGAGGTTAGACAAGGGAGAAGCTGACACTGAATCTCAGATCGCTCCCTCGCTGCCTCGCAGCATTGTCTCCTCAAGACTATGGGCCTGACAGATGTTTTCTCCATCGCTCCTGGCAGCAGCAGACAAGGTGGCTGTTTAGAATTGTAAATATGACTGGGCGGATATGGTGGCCCCAGCCAGAAGTAGGATAGTCCCTCGCTCTGTAGTCGGGGTTCATTACAAGTCCTCTGATCCCTCCTCTGTGACTCTGCCTGGCCTGGAATCCCCTTCCAACACACACACACACACAGAGGCAAGCGCATACACATATGCGCACACACACACACACAAACATCGTCAGCCTCTCTGTTTCCCAGTAACCCCTTAGCTTACCAGGGCTTATCTGTCAAATGGCAGACATGGGAAATCATACTCTCAGATAGCAGGTCTTTCTTTTCAACTCTCTCCATTCTTCTTCTCCACCGTCATCCCTCCCTCCTCCTTTCACACTGTGGTTCTCACCCTCCCCAGGGCAGTAGGCCCGACTTAAAACAGGACTGGCCTCCATCACACAGGATTCATTTGGGAGTATATGATCATTCATACAGGTACAGTGCTATACAATCCTGTACATGTGCTTGTGCGCACACACACACACACTGTATAGAAATTCCCATGAAATGTTAATCACTGCAGAAGTAATGTTATTTCTGTGTGTCACCTTGCTATTTCTGTCACTGAAATACATGTCCACCGAAGAAATACACCAACACAAATATGATTTAAATTTGGATCAGATTCCTTACACGTGACATCCTAAATAGGCTTTGCTCAGCTTATGTGAATGATATTGTAGTTTTTTCGAGAACCATTACCCAGGCCAGGGGTTCCACTCCACTGTCAATCTGACATGTTTTTTTCCGTCACAGTGAGATTTGTCTTACCAGCTTTTTACCCTTTTTGATTTCCCTAACTCCCAGGTTATTAGGAGGCGAGGGAAACTTGAATTGAACCCAAAATCCCAATCAGATTGACAGGATTGCGTGTTTTTATCTGTCCTCGACCAGGAAAACTGTCTTAACCGTTAGCTGCCTGCCTGAAACACAATGAGGCTCTGGTCCAGTCGCTCCTGGAGAGTCTGTTCTGTTCTGGCACACCCTCTCATACAGCAGATTACTGTCAGGGCTGCTGCCAAATCTACGCTGATTCCAGTTTCACACTCTCAACATATCACCACAGTAGCCTACTTCTCAAAACGCAGTCAGATTGGACATAATGTACACACTAGCCCCATGAGTCCTTTACTGGCAACATCATGCAGCATTCATTCTATTCTAACTTCTGCTCTCACTTGATTGGTTTTAACAGTGGGAGTCATCCGCTAAATAACGGACAAGTGGGAGTTGTTAATAAAGCCTTTATGTGGGGAAAATATATGGAAATCTGTGTGTTGGCCTCTATATGTTGGTAATATTCTGTCATTGTATTAATGATGGAGCATTGAACTAAAGCATTCATCTGATTTACTTTCGGAACATTTTGTAAAGTTTGGACATGAGGTATACATCTAATACAGTGAGGGAAAAAAGTATTTGATCCCCTGCTGATTTTGTACGTTTGCCCACTGACAAAGAAATTATCAGTCTATCATTTTAATGGTAGGTTTATCTGAACAGTGAGAGACAGAATAACAACAAAAACATCCAGAAAAACACATGTCAAAAATTGTATACATTTATTTGCTTTTTAATGAGGGAATTAAGTATTTGACCCCCTCTCAATCAGAAAGATTTTTGCCTCCCAGGTGTCTTTTATCCAGGTAACGAGCTGAGATTAGGCGCGCACTCTTAAAGGGAGTGCTCCTAATCTCAGTTTGTTACCTGTATAAAAGACACCTGTCCACAGAAGCAATCAATCAATCAGATTCCAAACTCTCCACTATGGCCAAGACCAAAGAGCTCTCCAAGAATGTCAGGGACAAGATTGTAGACCTACACAAGGCTGGAATGGGCTACAAGATCATTGCCAAGCAGCTTGGTGAGTAGGTGACAACACTTGGTTATTCGCAAATGGAAGAAACACAAAATAACTGTCAATCTCCCTCGGCCTGGGGCTCCATGCAAGATCTCACCTCCTGGAGTTGCAATGATCATGAGAACGGTGAGGAATCAGCCTAGAACTACAAGGGAGGATCTTGTCAATGATGTCAAGGCAGCCGGGATCATAGTCACCAAGAAAACAATTGGTAACACACTACTGCAGCGCCGGCAAGGTCCCCCTGCTCAAGAAAGCACATATACATGCCCATCTGAAGTTTGCCAATGAACATCTGAATGATTCAGAGGACAACTGGGTGAAAGTGTTGTGGTCAGATGAGACCAAAATGGAGCTCTTTGGCATCAACTCAACTCGCCGTGTTTGGAGGAGGAGGATGCTGCCTATGACCCCAAGAACATCATCCCCACCGTCAAACTTAGAGGTGGGAACATTATGCTTTGTGGGTGTTTTTCTGCTAAGGGGACAGGACAACTTCACCGCATCAAAGGGACGATTGACAGGGCCATCTACCGTTAAATCTTGGGTGAGAACCTCCTTCCCTCAGCCAGGGCATTGAAAATGGGTCGTGGATGGTTATTCCAGCATGACAATGACCCAAAACACACGGCCAAGGCAACAAAGGAGTGGCTCAAGAAGAAGCACATTAAGGTCCTGTAGTGGCCTAGCCAGCCTCCAGACTTTAATCCCATAGAAAATCTGTGGAGGGAGCTGAAGGTTTGAGTTGCTAAACATCAGCCTCGAAACCTTAATGACTCGGAGAAGATCTGCAAAGAGGAGTGGGACAAAATCCCTTCTGAGATGTGTGCAAACCTGGTGGCCAACTACAAGAAACGTCTGACCTCTGAGATTGCCAACAAGGGTTTTGCCACCAAGTACTAAGTCATGTTTTGCAGAGGGGTCAAATACTTATTTCCCTCATTAAAATGCAAATCAATTTATAACATTTTTGACATGCGTTTTTCTGAATTGTTTGGTTGTTATTCTGTCTCTCACTGTTCAAATAAACCTACCATTAAAATTATAGACTGATCATTTCTTTGTCAGTGGGCAAACATACAAAATCAGCAGGGGATCAAATACTTTTTTCCCTCACTGTAACAAACTGAATGGCAAAAAATGTGTTATCTTAAACACGGTTTGATGAATGATGAATGCCAATGTTCATCAGCGCATTGAATGAAGTCGTTAGACAAACCGGGCTAACTGTGACTGACCTAAATATTGAATATGCACTTTCATTCTATTAAGATACTCATCTAGTTCATTGTATCAGACAGGTGAAATTAACCAAAACGAAATACATTAGACATCTATAATGTCTGTTGGGCGAATTGCCAACTAAAACCACAATCTGCAATCCTCTATGTCATGTTCGGTGACCATCTCAGTCTCACTGCTTTACGTAATTGAAAGAGAAAAATCGATGTTTCTTGACGTCTCATATTGTCTTCTTTAAATGGATGAGTCTAGATGCCTACTGGCAGTTACTGAGAGAATGCAGCATTACATTTTCAAACTTGTACTGCTCAACACTTGTATTTACCTTAGTTCACCCGAGTTGAAGACTCACTCCGACTGAACTTTTTAGCCTCAGTGAAGGGGCTAATTCCACCATAGTGGAGCTGGATTAAACATGAATCTCTGACAAGTCTAGTACTATCGCAGAATGAATCATTCAGAGGATGTGGAGTCTTCAGCAGGATGTCATCGGTGTGAGCTGTGAAAGTACTGCCAAATAATATGCTAATAAATATACGTTAGCAAGGTTAAAGGATGAAAAATGTGGACTGAAAGCGGCAACGTGCTTTAAATATGAAGCATAAAGGGAGCAGGTGAAAATTGTCCTTTTCTGACGGTTTAATTAACCAAACGTAATATCATCTTCCAACGCTTCCGCACATTTATGGAGATTCACTCTCCAATGTATTGACTATTGTGTTTAAAATGGATCCTTTAACTTTGTGTTTTGTCCTCAACCAACCATGTACAGTACCAGTCAAAAGTTTGGACACGCCTACTCATTCAAGGGTTTTTCTTTATTTCGAATATTTTCTACATTGTAGAATAATAGCGAAGACATCAAAACGATGAAATAACACATATGGAATCATGTAGTAACCAAAAAAGTGTTAAACAAATCAAAATATATTTTATATTTGAGATTCTTCAAAGTAGCCACCCTTTGCCTTGATGACAGCTTTGCATTCTCTCAACCAGTAGTCACCTGGAATGCATTTCAATTAACAGGTGTGCCTTGTAAAAAGTGAATTTGCTGAATTTCTTTCCTTCTTAATGCATTTGAGCCAATCTGTTGGGTTGTGACAAGGTAGGGGTGGTATACAGAAGATAGCACTATTTGGTAAAAGACCAAGTCCATATTATGGCAAGAACAGCTCAAATAAGCAAAGAGAAATTACAGTCCATCATTATTTCAAGGTCAGTCAATAAGGAACATTTCAAGAACTTTGAAAGTTTCTTCAAGTGCAGACATAAAAACCATCAAGCGCTATGATAAAACTGGCTCTCATGAGGGCCGCAACAGGAAAGGAAGACCCAGAGTTACCTCGGCTGCAGGGGATAGGGGCTCCCGAGTGGCACAGAGTCTAAGGCACTGCATCTCAGTGCAAGAGGCGTCACTACATACATTGGTTTGATCCCGGGCTGTATCACATCCGGCCGTGATCGGGAGTCCCATAGGACGGAGCTCAGAGTTATCCAGGTTAGGGGAGGGTTTGTCCGCGGTAGGCCATCATTGTAAAATAACACCTCCAGGCTGTGTAAGGGCTATTTGACCAAGAAGGAGAGTGATGGAGTGCTGCATCAGATGACCTGGCCTCCACAATCACCCGACCTCAACCCAATTGAGATGGTTTGGGATGAGTTGGACCGCAGAGTGGAAAAGAAGCCAACAAGTGCTCAGAATATGTGGGAACTGCTTCAAGACTGTTGGAAAAGCATTCCAAGTAAAGGTGGTTGAGAGAATGCCAAGAGTGTGCAAAGCTGTCATCAAGGCTGGCTACTTTGAAGAATCTAAAATATATCATATATTTTCATTTATTTAACACTTTTTATGGTTACTACATGATTCCATATGTGTTATTTCATAGTGCTGATGTCTTAACTATTATTGTACAATATAGAAAATATAAAAAATAAAGAAAACCCCTTGAACGAGTAGGTGTGTCCAAACTTTTGACTGGTACTGTATACATTTTTAGACTAGTAATATATTGACTGGTACCTACACTATTTCCTGGTATTGTAAGTTAAACATTCACTAAACATGTGTTCCCTTTGCAGTGGTTTATCTTACCATTCAAACCCCTCAGGATATACACTACTGGTAAAGACATATAGGTACTATATACAGTGCCTTGCGAAAGTATTCGGCCCCCTTGAACTTTGCGACCTTTTGCCACATTTCAGGCTTCAAACATAAAGATATAAAACTGTATTTTTTTGTGAAGAATCAACAACAAGTGGGACACAATCATGAAGTGGAACGACATTTATTGGATATTTCAAACTTTTTTGCAAAAGGTGGCGCTACAAAGTATTAACTTAAGGGGGCTGAATCATTTTGCACGCCCAATTTTTCAGTTTTTGATTTGTTAAAAAAGTTTGAAATATCCAATAAATGTCGTTCCACTTCATGATTGTGTCCCACTTGTTGTTGATTCTTCACAAAAAAATACAGTTTTATATCTTTATGTTTGAAGCCTGAAATGTGGCAAAAGGTCGCAAAGTTCAAGGGGGCCGAATACTTTCGCAAGGCACTGTATGTAAATCTATGGCTTTGCTGATAAGCTCTCCGACACTCCCCCTCAGCCTACCTTGCAGCTTGGTCTTGGGGATCTTGCCGCAGGGCTTGGTGGCGCTCACTGTGTTAGGACAGGTGGCATCCATGAGAGCGCGTTTCAGCACCCCAGTCCGGTTCTTCTTCCCTGTCACCAAGTCACACTCTCCCCAGGCCTGGAAGTCAAACTTGCATTCACCTACAGAGATATGGTTACAACAGAGATACATGTTCAATACAAAACACACATTTTACAGGATTGTTACAGCCACAGACATACCTACTGTATAAACACTGCCGTTCAAAAGTTTGGGGTCAATTAGAAATGTCCTTGTTTTTGAAAGAAAAGCACATTTTTTGTCCATCCAATTTGATCAGAAATACAGCGTAGACATTGTTAATGTTGTAAAGGACTATTGCAGCTGGAAACAGCAGATTTTTTATGGAATATCTACATTCGCGTACAGAGGCCCATTATCAGCAACCATCACTCTTGTGTTATTTAACACGTTGTGTTAAATAATCCAAGTTTATCATTTTAAAAGGCTAATTGATCACTAGAAAACCCTTTTGCAATTATGTTAGCACAGCTGAAAACGTATGTTCTGATTAAAGAAGCAATACAACTGTCCTTCTTCAGACTAGTTGAGTGTCTGGTGCATCAGCATTTGTGGGTTCAATTACAGGCTCAAAATGGCCAGAAACAAAGACATTTCTTCTGAAACTCATCAGTCTATTCTTGTTCTGAGAAATGAATGCTATCCCATGCGAGAAACTGCCAAGAAACTGAAGATCACGGACAACGCTGTTTACTGGTCTGGTCTGTATGGAGGAGTGGGCCAAAATCCCTGCTGCAGTGTGTGCAAACCTGGTCAAGAACTACAGGAAACGTATGATCCCTGTAATTGCAAACAAAGGTTTCTGTACCAAATATTAAGTTCTGCTTTTCTGATGTATCAAATACTTACGTCATGTAATAAAATGCAAATTAATTACTTAAAAATCATAATGTGATTTTCTGGATTTTTGTTTTAGATTCCGTCTCTCACAGTTGAAGTGTACCTATGATAAAATAAAATTATAGACCTCTACATGCTTTGTAAATAGGAAACCCTGCAAAATCGGCAATATATCAAATACTTGTTCTCCCCACTGTACTTCAAGTTAGAAAATCCTTCCCCTAACCCTGACCTTAACCCTTTCACCTAACTACTAACCATATCCTTAACCCTAACCCTAAACCCTAGCCTCGCTAATGTTAGCCACCTAGCTAATGTTAGCGTTAGCCATTTAGCCACCTAGCTAACATTCACAACAAATTGGAATTTATAACATATCAGATGTATTGCAGATTTGTAATATATTATATGAATTTCAATTGTAACATATCATAAGATTTTTTATTTGTAACATATAATACAAAATGGATGATGAACTTCCACAAATGAATACATACCATATCATACTAATTTGACTGTCCCAGATTGGTATTTACTATGATACGTCTACCCATAAGTCCAGGCTGCTTGTATTATGGTGATTGTAGCACCCAGAAGACATCCCATAGGTTGAATACAACTGATCAAGTAAAACATGAAATGTAATTACATTTTTCTGCCTAGAATCAGCAATTAAGACCTGGACCCTCAAGCTCAGAGAGCTGCTGTTGTGGAACATCCTTTCTTTTACTGGAAAAGGGATTTTTTCATAAAATGTCTGATTTATTTTAGTTTTATCCGTTAAATAATCTGATCTTCTACTCAAAAACACCAGAACCGGTAATATTTGCAAAAATAATTACATTCCAACTATTCTCAGCCCCAGGACTTTCTTTATCAACCACCAACTGGTGCACCGTGTTATTAGCCAATGTATGGCTTTCCCTGCCAAGACCGGATTGTCTCCTTTATGCTCCATTTTGCCCAGTTTCTCCACTCTGAAGACTCCATCTGTCTTTCCCATACACAGACTGTCTGACGTTCTCTGCCTTTCAAAGGGGGCCTCCACTCTTTCACTTGATATTTTATTCTCTTTGTGGAAAGAAAACGTTTAAGCAGTCTACAGACTGGATTTCATTAAGGATCTTATTTTACAATTTATTCAGAGTCCTCTTTAAACTCCTCCCCCAAGGATGCAGGGCTGTTCCAGGAAAGGTTAGCCATGCCCCGTTCTTGTGTGTAAGAATGTGTGTCCGCATTCGTGTGTGTGTGCGTGTTTGTGTTTGTCATCCCTCCATCCCTCTCTCACGTCCTTTTGTTGGACTCTGGCGTAGCTCCCTCTTGGCTGTGACACTCGTTTCCCTATTTCTCTCAGAGAAAAGCTTGGGCCGCTGTCACCTGGCTCTGAAATCCCAGGGCACTCGGCTGAGGGGAGCGGAGCGGGGGGGGGGGGGGGGGGGGGGGGGGGGGGGTTGACAGGACCATTGTTCTGGGAATTCTACAGGGATCTTCAAAACAGAGTGCTCTAAAAGTGTGTGCCTCTGTACCTATTATTTGGCAGTGAACACGTGTAGCATATGGGCATGTGTGAACCTTACTCCTCAGCCTGAAGTGTCCCCACTTGCTAGCTTTTCATGTGGCGCTGACTGGTAAGATGCTTCAGGTGGGCAGTCACGTGTGCTAGCAAAGCAGAGATTTTGGGTTCAAGCCTGGGTGTGAGCTGAATCAGGAGGAAGCTAGTAGGGAAAGTGGCAGGTAGCCCATGCTCTGTTTGGACATGACTCACATCTCTGCTGTATATACCCAGGCTGTAATTTCCTGAACCAGGCAATCATTATCTGGGAATGTCCATTCATGAAGACTGAATTGGAAACCCAACTGAATATCCTACTCCATTGAGTAGCAGCATGGTTTCCCTTTAATGGACATGGATACACAACAAAAAATATTACCAAAACAAAAAGACATAAAATCCCTAGACCAGTCAAGTTCGTGCTGAATTGTAAATGTGAGTCCGCTCCCCATGACCACACTCACACACCTCCAAACTGCTTCTTCCAGTTACAGGGGATCTTGCAGCGCTGGGTCTTGATGGTCTGCTTGCAGTCGGTGCCAGTGCGTGTGCCCTCCCTGGTGCCCAGGCCGCAGTCACCCTCGTTGGCCACGCACACACTCCACTGCCACTCCCCACAGTCCGACTTACGATCCTTCTTCCCTGCAGGGTCGCACACACACACCAACCTTATACTGCAGTTAAGTCTGGAACATAATTATGTGGGCTGTAATTAGGCCAGGCTAGAGCTACACTACCACTGTGAAAGGTCAAAGTATTCAAATATATAAAGCACCGAGATGTGCGTCTGTCATTGTGAGTCTGCAGTGAGCCCCCCTGCTTAAAGTGTATTTATGCACAAATCTGACCTGATTTGAGCTTTACATCAAATTACCATTCATACCTTGTAGCAGGTACTGTAATAGGAGATCCCCCTCCATCCACATATCAACTGTCTGACTGCTACCAATCTGCCGGTGTTTCTCACCTTGTTTCTCAGCTATCCCCCCCTCGCCTGCTGTCACTGTGAGGACCAAGAGGGCCATGACGGCCAGAAGCGTCCACTGCTGCTGTCCTGACATGCTAGGAGAGAGGGAGAACAGGCACTGAGGAATAACAAGTACAGCAGCCTATGTAACTATGTGGGAGACATTCCATTGAAGGCCTCCCCTTCACCACCCTCTCACTTCTTCAGACGAAGGGGCAGACTTGACAAAGAACCACAGCATGCCCCTACTTACATGTATGGTTTACAGTTACAGGTGAAGGCAAGCTCAGGCTATTTGTGGAATAAATGGTTGTTATCTGCTACAATGGCCTGCTGTGTGCTGCGCTGTGCTCGTGTCTACAGACGTGTATGATGACATGGGGAAATTATCTGCTGTCAGACAATGATACAGACGATTTGGGAATAGAAATAAACCTTTTTTTGCATGTTCTTTATGAATAGACTAATTGTTTCCCCTCCAGGTGCTCTCCGGTTTTCCAGCGGCCCAATAAAGAGAACCACCATTCTAATCGCGGGTGCTGCTGTGCTTGGGAACTCTGGGTGGTGGAATTAGCGCACCATCCCCGTTTCTCATTCATTCCTTCTTTCACTTTCCCCCTGTTTATTTTGGAGATACCCTAAAACCCACAGAAGGGGAATCAGCGTGAGATTTAAACAATTACCGAGCGTCTTGGATGACAAAATGCTCCACTGTGCCCAAATTACTGCAAAAGGTACAGCCTGGCGGGGAAATCATTTACATTCGTCAATTTTAATTAATCATGAGCTGACATGGCTCTTACCGCCGCCCTGGCGCACTTGGCCCTGTATTGTTAGTCCTCTCCAGCTTGAGACTTTGCAGAAGTTGATGCACCCCACGTCTATTAGCCATGTAGGCAAGGTGATAATCAATTTAAAAAGATGGCATTCAAACTCTCTCCTTTATTGTATTATTAACCTTTATTAATAGAGTGTTGAATTCACTTCTGCTCTCAGTGCATCTATATATAATGAGTCTACTCTGAGTTGAACTCATCTGAACCCTTACAATACAGGGCTTGAACCCTCAACAGTGGAAGCATACGGCATACCCACTTTAACTGAGAGGCAGAATAACATTTGATTTGATTTGAGAACCCCTTTAAACAGACTGTTTTCTTGCCAGAAGCAGTTTTGTTGTCAGTCAAATTGTTCAGCCAATGGTCCATTCTTCTCTCTATTCCAAGACAAATCTTGTTGGTCCAACACCTTTGATCGTTTCTAAAAATAGACAACCTGCAAAGTCTAAAGTGTTTTCTGAGAAATTCCCCAATTGTACTTCTGGTTTGCAACCAGGAGTTTGGAAGCTACAGCATTGTGACTTCTCAAAGGAGAAGTCTTTCCCTTTAATGATTCATAAGCAGTCTGCAGATGAGTTCCAGTCCAGGTCCAGGTGTAGTTGAGGAGGGCTACAGGTTAAAGAGGGATATCAACCTCCTGCAGCGTTCAGTACAGTATGTTCAGACAGAATAGTTTGCTGAGGGGTAGACTACAGGGTTTCCCTCATTGCAATGGAATCAAGTGTTCCTCCTTTCACTCACTGGTGCTGTGCATGAAATATTTATACCGAATCCCTTTCTGTCTCTCAGAGCATGACAACACTTTCCATAATGGATGAATGGATTGGTTCAGTACACTTGACTTTTAGATGCTACCTGTGCATCTTCATTGTAACCTGGATTTCCATTGTAAAAATAAAGATGTTTTTATTGTCACATACACCAGATAGGTGCAGTGAAATGTGTTGTTTTACAGGGTCAGCCATACTAGTACAGTGCCCCTGGACCAAATTAGGCTTAAGTGCATTGCTCAAGGGCACATAGATTTTACACCTTGTTGGCTCTGGTATTCAAACCAGCAACCTTTTGGTTACTGGCCCAGCGCTGTATCTACTATGCTACCTACCGCCCTACTACTACAGAGTTGATCGATAATACCTGAGTTCTCAGATACTGTACACACCATGCATACTGTACCATACCCAGGTTATCGTATGATATTTAACTTGTATTTGGGAATAAAGTTACAATTTTTTTCCCACTATCCCTCCCACCACCCATAGATAATTTCAAATGTATATCTTCTCATATCACAACCAGACACAAGTCACCCTATGACAGTGGATTTCAAAGTTGGGGTTGTGAACCTCCAGTTGGGTTGCCAAAATTGTACATTTTCATAGATATATATTTTTCTTACCGTAAAATAAGAGTACAGATTATTGTATAGGACAATAAATATACAAACGTTTTTGAGAAAGATTATTTGAAAAATAAAATTTTATTGAGTGAATGTATTCGGGACTATTGTCCAATGTCCTCTGTCACATAAACAAAAGTCTTGCCTGATTATGTATGTCCAGACATCGATTAACACCTCTTTATTATGAAAAGCATAATGACTGTTATTGATGTGGGGATATTTATCATGTGGAATATATTGCCTCAATGTGTTTGTACCTTTTTCATACCTTTATTGAAGTTGATTGTCAATTAGGTAATTGGTAGGGTTTGTGGTGCATTCTGGGTAATGTGTATTGTTACAAGAAGCTTATAATTTCTTTGCTTGTTAGACAAGACATCCATGTAACAGGTTGGCTTGCTTGCTTGCTGCTGTTTAGTGCTGAGCGCTGAGCGATTAACCACATCAGTTCTATTTCATTCAGTTTTTTTCTGTGAGCTCAATAGTCAAATTGCACAGTATATCTATAGATTAATCAGATCCAGCCTGAACTGTGCGATGTCGTAGGGAGTTGTAGTTTCCAGCAGGCCAATATTCTACATAGTTTAGTGCATACAGCATGGTAATTAACTACAATGACCATAATGTAATTGTCCGGCCTGTGTTTCCAAAGACAGTACAGTATGAAACTATGTATGTTTCTTTATGCCTGCTACAGAGGAGACAAGAATGCGGTATCGTGAGGGGATGTAGAGATCAGCTGCTGCTTTACCAGGTATCTCTACCTAAAAATACATGATCAAAGTAATTGATAGTTGGTATTCAGCAGTCATAAAAGCATGCGTTACTTACTTTGAAGAACTACAAAATTGTGATTTTTGTCAGACAGCATAGGCTGTCTATAGCATAGCTCTATAGAGATTAAATGATGACTTGGAATGAATTAAGAAAGTAATCAAATAAAACAAATGTAATATACACAACAATTTAAATATTTTATTAAAGTAAAGTAATGTGAATAAATGATGGTTAATAAGTAGTAATGGGCAGCCACTACCATCATGGGACTTGTATTCATTGTTTTATTCTGTGTTGTTACAGCATTCAACACAAATAATCGAAACCGAAATCGAAAACATTTTAATTTTTTAATAATCTAACCGAAACCAAACCGACCTCAAAGCACTACTGGTTCAGCACTACTGCCAGGTTTACAGGCATGATTGAAGCCTGTGTTTTCTTTGGGTAGAGATTTATTTGATTCCAGTCTGTAGATCTGCATTGTTGCAAAAGCTAAATCCAAATGCATGGTCAACTTCACAATATTTATTGGTTACTTTTCACTTCAATAAGAATTTAAGGTGATGTGTTGATGTAAAAAATGTCAATTTACCACTTCAAAGGTTGTCATTAGATTTGTGATGGGTGGGGATGCGAGAAATTATTGTGAAAAAAAGTAGGGTCCCCAGAAATTCTGGTGGGAAAAAATGGGGTCCAAACTGAAAAAATTTGAATACCACTGGAAGCCAAATGAGAAGGCCTAATACGATGAGTCATCACTCCTATCTGTCACAATGAAGTGGGATTATTTCCTGTGGATCTGCCGGGAAGATCACAGTGTGGAGTGCTGGGTAGGCATGTGAGGCCCAACCCCAATCACTCTGTTAGAGGAGGATGACATGGCTTAGGGACCACGGAGAACATGCGTTTCCCAGCTGCCAAGCAGGCAGGTGCACCTCAGCCCTCCTCAGCCCTCGACAGAAACACTGTGGCAGACACAGTCCATGAGCCAGGCAGAATTAGTCCTATCAAACACTCCATTTCCCCATTGATCTGTGAACAGCGGTGGCGGCGCTCAGCGAGTTTGTGGAGCTCACCACAAACTCCTTCCCCTCCATTCCCGCTCCACTCCCTCTCTCATTGATACTGCTTCAATAGTTAAAGCCTCTATTCATATCATATCAAGAAAAGAGCCGTTAAAATGAATAAATGAAAAGACAGAAAGAGAATCGACTGGGGGGTATTAGCATTCTAAAGCTACATGCAAAATATTGGACCACGGTCATCCTCCAAAGAACGAAAATATACACTTGATCTTTTTTTCATGTTTTAATATTTTGAACGGAATAGATGATATGGTAATCCAACCATTACAACTCTCTACTGGTATGATAGAGGGAAATATCCTAACAAATGAGGGGGATTCATGCACTAGCATGCTGTGGTAAGTAGCCATACATAAATAAAACATGCATTGAATTCTATCCCCCTGAAGGCTCAGAGGCAAATCCCCATTTTCTTAAACCAGCAAGAATTCAATTATACATGGATCATATTTTGAGATAAGTATAGCCTTCAAAGCATTGTTTTAGGTTTAAATAAGCTTTCCGCTGTTCATCCGACCTCAGCCGCTCACAGATTATGAAAACAAATAGGCCTAAACAAACTTGTGAACAGGGAGAAGTAGCTCCCTCCCTTCCCTGTCCTATGCCTAGTATTGTTGTTCCAAAATGTAATGCGTACATGACAATATTCTGTTATCTTAGTGAGAAGGTGACCTACAATAACGGTGTACCGGTGTTTATATAGGCTAGAGAGATGGCTATCAATGACACTAAACCAGGGTGCTAAACCTAGTTCTGGAAATGACAGATTGCTCAGATCACAGCGTCCTATAACTGCCTGGTCACCTGGCGGGTTTATATACTCCTTAAGACCTCATTGTGATATCTTATTACTTAGCAATATAAAAGCTACAGTAGGTACAACAACCTCTAATGCTTGGTACAGAGCTATGAGAGGGCCAGGAGTCTTTCCTGACTTTGTGAGAAACTCCAGGCCTTAGTAAGATCAGGTCAGCACGTCACTCTCGATGAGGTGACCCCTAGTTTAAAACGTGATGCCAGACTATCTCAAAAGAACACAATTCACTGGTTGGTTTAGCTATTACTTTCTGTTGACTCTTATTGAAAGGGAAAATGAAGTTTGAGTATTTTTCTATTTGTCCTTGGGGAAAGTAATATGGATACACACCTCTGAGGTGTTTTAATTATTTTTTAGAGGAGCAGAAAAATGCTTCATCCAGACACACAGTACATTAAAAGGATGTGTTTCTTGTTGAGTGTTTGCCTGTTTGTGTTTCATCATCACACCTTAAGATACATTTCTAAACAGATGAAAAACATATTGACTACGGAGTGCAGTGTAAGACTGGTTGCAAACACAGCCACCAGGTATGCAGTATGACCGGAACAACAGTATGACCTGAACAACATAAAAGTTCACAAAACCCCAGAAAAACAGATATTACTGTATTGCTAGACATTTCTGCACGGTTGGAGCTAGAAACACAAGCCTTTCACTGCATTTGCGATAACATCTGCAAAACTGTGTACGGGACCAGTAAACTTTGATTTGATTTGATAGAAAAAAACATGGTTAACGAACCTCCACCAGCCAGAGGAAGATAGTCATGGTAAACAAACCTCCACCAGCCAGAGGAAGAGAGTCAAAGTCATGGTAAACAAACCTCCACCAGCCAGAGGAAGATAGTCATGGTAAACAAACCTCCACCAGCCAGAGGAAGAGAGTCAAAGTCATGGTAAACAAATCTCCACCAGCCAGAGGAAGAGAGTCATGGTAAACAAACCTCCACCAGCCAGAGGAAGAGAGTCAAAGTCATGGTAAACAAACCTCCACCAGCCAGAGGAAGATAGTAATGGTAAACAAACCTCCACCAGCCAGAGGAAGATAGTCAAAGTCATGGTAAACAAACCTCCACCAGCCAGAGGAAGATAGTCATGGTAAACAAACCTCCACCAGCCAGAGGAAGAGAGTCATGGTAAACAAACCTCCACCAGCCAGAGGAAGATAGTCATGGTAAACAAACCTCCACCAGCCAGAGGAAGAGAGTCATGGTAAACAAACCTCCACCAGCCAGAGGAAGAGAGTCATGGTAAACAAACCTCCACCAGCCAGAGGAAGAGAGTCATGGTAAACAAACCTCCACCAGCCAGAGGAAGAGAGTCATGGTAAACAAACCTACACCAGCCAGAGGAAGAGAGTCATGGTAAACAAACCTCCACCAGCCAGAGGAAGATAGTCATGGTAAACAAACCTCCACCAGCCAGAGGAAGAGAGTCAAAGTCATGGTAAACAAACCTCCACCAGCCAGAGGAAGAGAGTCAAAGTCATGGTAAACAAACCTCCACCAGCCAGAGGAAGAGAGTCAAAGTCATGGTAAACAAACCTCCACCATCCAGAGGAAGAGAGTCAAAGTCATGGTTAACGAACCTCCACCAGCCAGAGGAAGAGAGTCATGGTAAACAAACCTCCACCAGCCAGAGGAAGAGAGTCAAAGTCATGGTAAACAAACCTCCACCAGCCAGAGGAAGATAGTAATGGTAAATAAACCTCCACCAGCCAGAGGAAGATAGTCATGGTAAACAAACCTCCACCAGCCAGAGGAAGAGAGTCAAAGTCATGGTAAACAAACCTCCACCAGCCAGAGGAAGAGAGTCAAAGTCATGGTAAACAAACCTCCACCAGCCAGAGGAAGAGAGTCAAAGTCATGGTAAACAAATCTCCACCAGCCAGAGGAAGAGAGTCATGGTAAACAAACCTCCACCAGCCAGAGGAAGAGAGTCAAAGTCATGGTAAACAAACCTCCACCAGCCAGAGGAAGATAGTAATGGTAAACAAACCTCCACCAGCCAGAGGAAGATAGTCAAAGTCATGGTAAACAAACCTCCACCAGCCAGAGGAAGATAGTCATGGTAAACAAACCTCCACCAGCCAGAGGAAGAGAGTCATGGTAAACAAACCTCCACCAGCCAGAGGAAGATAGTCATGGTAAACAAACCTCCACCAGCCAGAGGAAGAGAGTCATGGTAAACAAACCTCCACCAGCCAGAGGAAGAGAGTCATGGTAAACAAACCTCCACCAGCCAGAGGAAGAGAGTCATGGTAAACAAACCTCCACCAGCCAGAGGAAGAGAGTCATGGTAAACAAACCTACACCAGCCAGAGGAAGAGAGTCATGGTAAACAAACCTCCACCAGCCAGAGGAAGATAGTCATGGTAAACAAACCTCCACCAGCCAGAGGAAGAGAGTCAAAGTCATGGTAAACAAACCTCCACCAGCCAGAGGAAGAGAGTCAAAGTCATGGTAAACAAACCTCCACCAGCCAGAGGAAGAGAGTCAAAGTCATGGTAAACAAACCTCCACCATCCAGAGGAAGAGAGTCAAAGTCATGGTTAACGAACCTCCACCAGCCAGAGGAAGAGAGTCATGGTAAACAAACCTCCACCAGCCAGAGGAAGAGAGTCAAAGTCATGGTAAACAAACCTCCACCAGCCAGAGGAAGATAGTAATGGTAAACAAACCTCCACCAGCCAGAGGAAGATAGTCATGGTAAACAAACCTCCACCAGCCAGAGGAAGAGAGTCAAAGTCATGGTAAACAAACCTCCACCAGCCAGAGGAAGAGAGTCAAAGTCATGGTAAACAAACCTCCACCAGCCAGAGGAAGAGAGTCAAAGTCATGGTAAACAAACCTCCACCAGCAAGAGGAAGAGAGTCAAAGTCATGGTAAACAAACCTCCACCAGCCAGAGGAAGAGAGTCAAAGTCATGGTAAACAAACCTCCACCAGCCAGAGGAAGATAGTAATGGTAAACAAACCTCCACCAGCCAGAGGAAGAGAGTCAAAGTCATGGTAAACAAACCTCCACCAGCCAGAGGAAGAGAGTCAAAGTCATGGTTAACAAACCTCCATCAACCAGCCAGAGGAAGAGAGTCATGATCCTCCATCCTTCATTGAGGCTTGTCGCCATTTTCCAGTGTATTTCGTGACTGTGTGACTGTATGACTATTATTTTGTGACTGATTTATTGTGTGACAGTGTGGCTGTATTATTGTGTGACTGTGTGCAAACCGTCCTCATTATCTCAACTAACAGCCACGCACTACCAATCTCCAGAGATATCCTCTTATGAACACAAACTGTGTGTGTGTGTGTGTGTGTGTGTGTGTGCGCGTTGCAAGGTGCCGAATAGAGCAGGAATCTACATAGCCGAGGCAACAGGCTTGTTTAATGATAAAACACATTAATAACGATGACACGCAGTGGCTCAGTGAGTGCATCAGAGCTGAAAAGACTCAAATGGAAGACATCAAATTATGCGTGAATGCCTCCATTACATTCAACAAATTACATTTAGCATCTAGACACCCACTCTCTGTATCCCACACCCTAAACCCTCTCCATTTTCTCTTCATCAATCGCTCTCTCTTACACTTTCAAACACACACACACACACACACACTATCCAAAGATCCTAGGATCTCTCCCTTGCAAAAAGCATACAGTCCATTAACCACCACTAGAGTATAAACTCTCCAAACAAACAGCCCCTCTTGATGATAAACCGTCTCAATGCAAATATCTCATATTTAGATCTTTTTCCACTTGACTGCCAGTATATCTGTTGAGCTGTGAGCTGTTTGACGTAAGACAGATGGGAATCCCATGTCTGTTTTAGAAAAGTCTGCTCTACCTAAATGTCTCTCAAAAAATGAGCAGTTTTGTGCTCATGTAGATCGTCACAACTCTCCAGATAAAATCGAAGTAAAAAGATTTCCTTTAAGCGTCTCCATGCACCCCTGTAGTGCAGCCCGAGCTGCGTTGCCTCAGCAGTTTAGCATGTTAAACACTGTAACCGTTCATTACCATTAGTCCTCCTGTCTTCTGCATTCAAAGGCTTTACTCAACAAAGATGCCCATGTTTGTTTGTGTTTTGTTTCTGGCTCATGCAAATTTGCATATTTTATGAATATTCATTTTCAACAGGGACTTGGGGACTTGAGATGGCGACACTAGGGCGGAGCTGAAATATTACCATTTTCCGGAAGCGCCCCCTCTTCGTTTTGATCAGAATTCATCATTGTGAGACTGGTGGAAGTCACGCTTGAATTAACTGTGGGAAGCCTCTGGCTATTGGAGAGATGTGTTACCTCTCTCTCTCTGAGGGGTTGGGGTAAATGCGGAGGACACATTTCGGTTGAATGCATTCAGTTGTGCAACTGACTAGGTATCCCCCTTCCCCTTTCCTATCCATCTTTCATTTCCTCTTGTTTTGGTTCCTTCTTGTTTGCTGGAAGTAGCAGCTTTTTGTTCACTTTAGATCCTGTCTCTCTTGCCAGTTGTGTTCCTCTGATCCCCTCTCACATGCAGGCCTGACTGGCAGACAAGTGACAGCAGCCTGTCCCTCTAGCCTCACACTGTTAGCACCTCAGTCATCTCCATATCTCTCTCTCCTCATCTCCTTCTCTCCCTCTCTCTCGCTCTCGCTCTCTCTCTCTCTCTGTACCTTTATCAGCTCTCTCTCGAAAGCTTCCAATTTAGATCAGCCCTCCTAATTGAAGAGACAATTGAGGAGACGTTGGTGAAAGCACCTTGAGACACTAGTTCATTAAATCAGGTCTGAAAGACAGCATTTGCGTACGCCTTGGGGAGTTTGGTCGGGCTTTTGATTAAAGCGCTGCCGCTCCCCTCGGACGTGCTCTCTGGTTTTCTCTCTCTATCACTCATTCCCTGTACACAGGCAGTGTGTTCATATGTTTATGCTACTTTCTTGCAGCTATGGAGCATTGTTTTGATGTCAGTCATAGGAAACTGAGTGGACGACGGAGGTTATCACAAAGGACTGATAGTTTTCAACGTGAGTGTCAGTGCCAAGGACAGTGAGGCTAAATGATGAATATTAACATTATAGATGCATGAATAGTGTCGAAGGGCTCCAAGGATTTCATTAACTGCAGGGCCATATCAATATGTTAAACCCACAACGTTATGCAAACACCAGCTCCAATGTGCTCTTTAGCTCTGACAGTGGAAGCTTGACTGTGTCTTGACTTCACTATTATAGGTGCAAAATATTCTACTGCAGAACTTTAAAGGCCACAGGCTTACTTTTAACATCACTCAATACTTTTTGGAATCAAACTTTGACTCTATACTTCTGACTTACCAACCATGAATTTGCAATGAATCAGCAACTGAAAATGTTGAACTTAACCTGAAAGTAGAAAAAGTATTGAACTGAAAGAACAAACCAACCCTAAGAGGACTGATTTAAAATGATAGTACTGTTATCACTCAATCGATTTTAGAATCTTTGTTTTGAGCAGTGAAGACCCATCTACAATACAGTATGTTCATTCAAACCGACACATTCACAGAACAGGGGAGGCTGCTGAGGGGAGAACGGCTTATAATAATGTCTGGAATAGAGCAATGGAATGGCATCAAGCACATATAATTCATGTATTTGATATCATTCCACTTATTCTGCTCCAGTCATTACCATGACCTCCCCAATTAAGGTGCAACCAATCTTCTGTGTCACAGAGACACCACTTCCACAATCATACCCACCCCCTCCTCAACGACAGCTTGGCATTACAATGCGAAGAGTTTCAAAGCGCGAGACAAGATGGAACCAGCCTGGCTAAAGCTGCTAGAGGACAAGATGGAACCAGCCTGGTTAAAGCTGCTAGACGACAAGATGGAACCAGCCTGGTTAAAGCTGATAGAGGACAAGATGTAACCAGCCTGGCTAAAGCTGCTAAAAGAACAAGATGGAACCAGCCTGGTTAAAGCTGCTAGAGGACAAGATGTAACCAGCCTGGTTAAAGCTGCTAAAAGAACAAGATGGAACCAGCCTGGTTAAAGCTGCTAGAGGACAAGATGTAACCAGCCTGGCTAAAGCTGCTAAAAGAACAAGATGGAACCAGCCTGGTTAAAGCTGCTAGAGGACAAGATGTAACCAGCCTGGTTAAAGCTGCTAGAGGACAAGATGTAACCAGCCTGGCTAAAGCTGCTAGAGGACAAGATGTAACCAGCCTGGCTAAAGCTGCTAGAGGACAAGATGGAACCAGCCTGGTTAAAGCTGCTAGACGACAAGATGGAACCAGCCTGGTTAAAGCTGCTAGAGGACAAGATGTAACCAGCCTGGCTAAAGCTGCTAGAGGACAAGATGTAACCAGCCTGGCTAAAGCTGCTAGAGGACAAGATGTAACCAGCCTGGCTAAAGCTGCTAGAGGACAAGATGTAACAAGCCTGGCTAAAGCTGCTTGAGGACAAGATGGAACCAGTCTGGCTAAAGCTGCTAGAGGACAAGATGTAACAAGCCTGGCTAAAGCTGTTAGAGGACAAGATGTAACAAGCCTGGCTAAAGCTGCTAGAGAACAAGATGGAACCAGCCTGGCTAAAGCTGCTAGAGGACAAGATGTAACCAGACTGGCTAAAGCTGCTAGAGAACAAGATGGAACCAGCCTGGCTAAAGCTGCTAGAGAACAAGATGTAACCAGACTGGCTAAAGCTGCTAGAGGACAAGATGTAACCATCCTGGCTAAAGCTGCTAGAGGACAAGATGTAACCATCCTGGCTAAAGCTGCTAGAGGACAAGATGTAACCATCCTGGCTAAAGCTGCTAGAGGAGATATAAATCTGTCAGTCACCTCTAATCCTATACTACTTTCATACCCATTTAAACCACCATCCCAGGCCTATTCTATTCCCTTGCGTGAACCATGGGTTATCAATTTGTGGGAGCTGTTCTTTGTTGTGCCCTGAGTGGCACCACTCAGGACATAAGGGAATAGAACATGGAAACCAGCGTCCCAAATGGCCTTTTGACATTCCAAGCATAACCATGTCTAGGCAGTGTCTCTACCCTTTCCTTATTAGAGTCAGGGGTACCTAGGTGTCTTTACTCAATGCACCAAGGTCCTCTAGAAAACTAGCCTGTAAAAGACAGAGACAAGACAGTAAGCTGGGTGAGGGAACGAGGCTTAGGTGAAGATTACGACATACACAAAAGCCAACAGTAGTAAATTCCCTTCGCTTAGTGTCTCACCTCAGCTTACCCTGACAAGAGATTGCTACTGTGTGTGGGATATATAATACCAATGCAGTGGAGGCTGGTGGGAGGAGTTATAGGAGGATGGGATGATTGTAATGGCTGGAATGGAATTAATGGAACAGAGTCAAACATGTGATTTCCATATATTCCATTCCAGGTATTACAATGAACCTGTCCTCCTATAGCTCCTCCTGAGGCGGTCCAAAAGCATATTGGTTGGTGTTCCCTTAAACAAAGTAAATGCCTGTCCTGTGTCGCATTGATTTCAGTCCTCCACACAACCTATATTTTTCAGTTCCTTTTCAGATAATTAAAACTTTTAGTTTGTAATCACTAACCTGTTCGCTTTGGTACAAGTGAATTGTGGCTGGTTATTTTCAGTCGTTTTCCCTTGTCACTGACGTCCTAATTGACTCCAGATGTACCCACATGCTAGTAGCAGGTGTGTGGAGTGAACAAATTAGTGCTTGTGCCCAAAATTCAAACACCTTTTCCAAGTTGTTTTTATGAATATATTCCACAAGCACCTGTCTGAGGTTAGATATCCATAGAGGGGGATTTGAATTCAATAGGAAAGTATTCCTCTATTGTACTTGTGTGTGGATGAGCAATATATTCTGTTCAGTTGTTTCTGTTTGTTAGATGGAAATATCCAGATTGGAGTTAACATTGAAGTGTAGATAAACAGCCGGGGATGATGTCGTGTCTGTGCTGATCTGTCTGGGTGGATAGTAGTCTAGACTAAACAGGATTCAAAATGTTCTTTGAGCTCTCGATCAATAACTGCATTTTAATAGCCCTCAAAGGTTATTCAAGTTCATGTGATTTGATCGTAAGCAAGTTGTTGGAGCAGGTCCTTAGCTTGGAGTATGAAGATGGGGAACTGAAGGCAACCTTAATATCGGCATCAGGAATAAGTTAGTACATTTTGACGACATACAGTAAATGTCTACATGTTGGTGGTATATAGTGGGTGTGCTAAATTATACCTTTTACCATCCTTCCTATGATTAAAACCTAATCTTCCTCTCCCACCAAGTGTTAGAGTGCTCATGTATCTTAACCTTTACTATTATACCGTGACATATTCATTTATAAAGCATTTATCATATAGACCTACAGAAGCTTTTGTGTTAAATACACCCCAATACTCCACCATGAACAAAATGCTCTTACGGTTCCAGAACAGATTTAGTTCATTTTGATGGGGCTTCCAACTGTATGACGTAGAGATCCAATTGCTTTTAAGTACTTTGGGCACCGACTGGAGTCAACTGACAGACAGCAGAAGGCTCTCATGATCTGTAGTAGTAGCAGGCACACAGCAACCTCTCTCCCCCTCCATTCTGTTGTGTAATCCTAAACGAGCACCAGGCCTTTGTTCAATAGGCAACCTTTATGGAACGTTGCAAGTAGAAAGTCAAGAATAGAGCGGACGATATTCCTTCTTCTACAGAGGCGTGTTTGTTCTACAGTTTATATTTCTATCCGTTTCTATTTCTTCCAAAACGTTGTGACTTGCTGAATGCAGCCCACATCCCTTCTCTCATGAAATACTGAACAGGCTCTACTGTCTTCCTCTGCTAATACAGGCTGCAATGGCCTTGTGCTTCATCATGCTTACAGCTCTCTGCCTTGCTTGGCTTCCACACATCTGGAGTCTCTTTTGTGTCTTAGTATAGCGGGTGTTTCCATTGATTTCTCTTCATAATATTTCTTGTTCTAGCGGCTTAAATTATATCTATGGTCACAACTTCACTGAGACCTCCATGTGTAGGAGTTTTTTGTCTCTTGAGAGAACGGCTTTTGTTGCATTCAAAGTCATGGAAACGCTTGAGTTCTAGTCCTTCTCATTAACTACACACTGCCCTCTTCTGGGCTGTCCTAAGTACTGCCTGGAGAAATGAGGACCAGTGTTATAATATTTATGAGAGTTACTGTAAAATGTCAAATCCTCCCAGTGATAGAGGGCTACTGTATGATTTCATATATAGGACATTTCCAGTCATTCATAAACAGGCAGGCTCAGTACCATGGCTGAATAATATGTTTGTGACAGATCATGTAGTCCCTTATGCATGGACTATGAAGGACTTGTTGTGTCTGGCATGTTAAGGTGCCCTGAGGCGAAAACAATTCATCTATGATAACAAATCATTTTGGCGGGCTTTGATTTAACACCAAGTCTCCAATGAGCCTGAATCATTCAAATATCAGTCCTATGAGACGCTGATCAAATGTGAGTAGTGGAGGAACAGGAATTTGACACTGGTGCTTCTCCTGAGTGCCTGCCATTTTGGATTAGACACTAAACAACAAAGACAGACAACACAGTCTGAATGGATAAATACATTTGGCCATAGTGCCCAATCAATCAAAATTCAGTAAGTACGCGACAGTAGTCAAAGCAGAATGATCACCCGCCGTGGTACAAGCACCAGATTGTCATGAGAGAGAGAGGCTCACGTCTGCCATGTACATTTAATAGTCTAATTTCTCTTCCAGAGAGTCTTATTATAGTGTCTGTCGGCAAACAAACACTGCATTCCCTCTGAGCACAGATGTCAGTTCAACGTCTAGTTTTGATTGACATGTGGTTGAGTTGTCAACTAACGTAAATTCAACGTGAAATCCACTAAATAGTTCACCATGTCATTGGATTTAGCTTAAAAAAAATTCTGAAAAAATGATGACATTTCCTAACATTGATTACTGTTTTTCAAACCCAATCAGTTTTCCACATTGATTCAACATCATCACATTGAATTATTTGGTTGAACTGAAGTGGAAACATTATTGATTCAACCAATTTTTTGCCCAGTGGGTGTGTGTGTGTGTGTTCTGAATATGGAGCCAGAAACCCATTCTAAGATATTTACAGGCACGTGGATGGAGCGCTGTCTCTATTTAACTTCTTGCACTTCTATTTCTTACTTTCTGCTAATTTAAATGAATTACACCATCTGTCATTAGGGGCTAGATGCACTATATCCCTGGTTTCAGCTCCCCGGGATGCAGAGAGGGAGGTTATTTATTGAAAATGGTGAGTGTGAACAGATTGGACAACCCTGTTACGTCAAGGACATGACTCCAAGCCAAAACAAGTCAATGTTATTGCATTGTCTTCGGGGCTATTTGGATGGAGGGCCATGGGATGGGCCATGCCTCCAGTATACAAGTATATTCCTCAAATCCTGTGTTTCTCCAACGTTTTCTGTAAGCTATGGTACTTCCTACTTAAGGGTCTGATGACAATATACTGTAACTAACTTTAAAACTGACAAAAAGATTCATGTCAGCGAACCATCAGAGGTACCGGTCAGCATCATCCCTGGGACCGATGCTTGTCCCAGAACCGGAGGTTGAGAAACATTGCTCAAACGTTTCTTGCCCAGGGACCCCCTCCCAGGCCAACCGGCGACACAAAGACGTGCGTCTTGTCTTATCATCAGGCGAATTATAATGGCAAGTAGAAGTAATCAACGTTTTAAAATGAAAAGACTTGGTAGACAGGTTCGTTATTGTGACCTCCCCACAGTTCACTGGAAGAGGAAGTGGAAACTCTAAGAGAGCTTCGAAGCTAATTTCCAACAATTCTACACAGTTTTACATGGAGCTGGGACAATTTTGCAGTTTTAAATGTATTGCAATTCTATGCATTTTGCAATGGATAATGCTGTGTTCTTCTTGTAAAAAATGATAACAAAGTCAATGGGCAGGTGCTCTGAATGGCCTTTAACTTTTCGCTGACTGTCTAGCTTTTATTTGATGGTTAGTTCTAAATTCTCAAAGATAATTACAAATATATACAGTACCAGTCAAAAGTTTGGACACCTACTAATTCAAGGGTTTTTCTTTATTTTTACTTTTTTCTACATTGTAGAATGATAGTGAAAACATCTAAACTAGGAAATAACACATATGGAATCATCCAGTATTCAAAATGTATTTTAGATTTTAGATTCTTCAAAGTAGCCACCCTTTGCCTTGATGACAGATTTTTTGGGCATTCTCTCAACCAGCTTCATGGAATGAATTTCAATTAACAGGTGTGCCTTGTAAAAAGTTCATTAATGGAATTTTCTTAATGCTTTTGAGCCAATCAGTTGTGTTGTGACAAGGTAGGGGAGGTATACAGAAGATTGCCCTATTTGGTAAAAGACAAAGTCCATATTCTGGCAAGAACAGCTCAGATAAGCAAAGAGAAACGACAGTCCATCATTACTTTAAGACATGAAGGTCAGTCAATCCAGAACATTTCAAGAACTTTGAAAAGTGTGGTCGCAAAAACCATCAAGCGTTATGATGAAACTGGCTCTCATGAGGACCGCCACAGGAAAGGAAGACCCAGAGTTAGGATAAGTTCATAAGATTTACCAGCCTCAGAAATTGCAGCCAAAATAAATGCTTCATAGAGTTCCAAGTAACAGACACAACATAAACTGTTCAGAGGAGACTGCGTGAATCAGGCCTTCATGGTCAAATTGCTGCAAAGAAACCACTACTAAAGGACACCAATAAGAAGAAGAGACTTGCTTGGGCCAAGAAACATGAGCAATGGACATTAGACAGGTGGAAATCTGTCCTTTGGTCGGATAAGTCCAAATTTGAGATGTTTGGTTCCAACCGCCGTGTCTTTGTGTGACGCAGAGTAGGTAAACGGATGATCTCCACAGGTGTGGTTCCCACCGTGAAGCATGGATAATGAAGTGTGGTGGTTCTTTGCTGGTGACATTGTCAGTGATTTATTTAGAATTCAAGGCACACTTAAACAGTATGGCTACCACAGCAGTCTAAAGCGATACGCCATCCCAGCTGGTTTGCGCTTAGTGGGACTATCATTTGTTTTTCAACAGGACAATGACCCAACACACCTCCAGGCTATATAAGGGATATTTGACCAAGAAGGAGAGTGATGGAATGCTGCATCAGATGACCTGGCCTCCACAGTCACCCGACCTCAACCCAATTGAGATGGTTTGGGATGAGTTGGACAGCAGAGTGAAGGAAAAGCAGCCAACAGCTGCTCAGCATATGTGGGAACTCCTTCAAGACTCTTGGAAAATCATTCATCATGAAGCTGTTTGAGAGAATGTCAAGAGTGTGCAAAGCTGTCATAAAGTCAAAGGGTGGCTACTTTGGAGAAAGTGTGCAAAGCTGTCATCAAGGTCTATCTTCAAGGTAAAATATATTTGATTTGTGTAACACTTTTTTGATTACTACATGATTCCATATGTGTTATTTCATAGTTTTGATGTCTTCACTATTATTCTACAATGTAGAAAATATAAAAAGTAAAGAAAAACCCTTGAATGAGTAGGTGTGTCCAAACTTTTGACTGGCACTGTATATAGTTCAATATCTTTTCTGAATGCTTTGTATCTGGTTTTGGTCAGTTAAGTTGTATGTAAGAATGCTGTTCATTGACTATAGCTCAGCATTCAACAACATAGTACCCTCCAAGCTCATCATTAAGAGCGAGGCCCTGGGTCTGAACCCCGCCTGTGCATTTGGGTCCTGGACCTCCTGACAGGCTGCCCCCAGGTGGTGAAGGTAGGAAACAACATCTCCACTTTGCTGATCCTCAACACTGGGGCCCCACTAGGGTGCGTGTTCAGCCCCCTCCCGTACTCCCTGTTCACCCATGACTGCTTGGCCATGCACGCCTCCAACTCAATCATCAAGTTTGCAGATGACGCAACAGTAGTAGGCTTGATTACCAACTTTTATTTTATTTTATTTATTTAACGTTTATTTAACCAGGAAGGGCTCATTGAGATTAAAATCTCTTTTTCAAGAGCGCCCTGGCCAAGATAGGCAGCAGCACCAAGTCATTACAAAAGTCATTACAAAAAAACATGAAAAACTACAAGTAATCTAGTAAAAACCATTGAATTCACAAAAGTATAAAACAGCAACTTAAAAACATTGACAGGTCAGGGAATCAGCCTCAAAATCCTTCATCAGTGATTTAAAAACACCAATCGGGACAAGTGCTTCCAGTTTAAAAGTATTTTGTAAGGTGTTCCAAGACGATGGCGCAGAGTATATAAAAGCCCTTTTACCAAATTCAGTTTGGACATTTGGAACAGTTAGCAGGATAAAGTCCAGCAAACGAAGAGAGTACCCACCACATTTCTGAACAATAAAAATGCACAAATAAAAAGGTAGTAAACCCAAAATGGCTTTGTAAATAAAAGTTTTCCAGTGACTGAGCCTACGAGTGACTAGAGAAGGCCAGCCAACCCTGGTATACAAAGTGCAGTGGTGCGTAAGGGTTTTGCAGTTTAAAATCAATCTCAAAGTGTCATGGTAAAGAGTGTCAATTGATCTCAAACACTGAGCGGAAGCGTTCATATATAAAATATCCCCATGGTCTAGTAAAGGCATAAATGTAGCTGATACTAGCCTCCAACAACGACGGGCTCCTGGAGTGTGGTGTCAGGAAAATAACCTCTCACTCAACATCAACAAAACAAAGGAGATGATCATGGACTTCAGAAAACAGGGAGCACCCCCCTATCCACATCGACGAGACACCAGTGGAGAAGGTGGAAAGTTTTAAGTTTCTCAGGGTATACATCACTGGCATACTGAAATGGTCCACCCACACAGACAGTGTGATGAAGAAGGCGCAACAGCGCCTATTCAACCTCAGGAGGCTGAAGACATTTGTCTTGTCACCTAAAACCCTCACAAACTTCTACAAATGCTCAATTGAGAGCATCCTGTCTGGCTGTATCAGCACCTGGTACGGCAATTGCACCGCCCACAACCGCAGGGCTCTCCAGCGGGTGGTGCGGTCTGCACAACGCATCACCGGGGGCAAACTACCAACCCTCCAGGACACCTACAGCACCCGATGTCACAGGAAGGCCAAAAAGATCATCAAGGACAACAACCACCCGAGCCACTGCCTGTTCAATCCACTATCATCCAGAAGGCGAGGTCAATACAGGTGCACCAATGCTAGGGCCGAGAGACTGAAAAACAGCTTCTATCTCAAGGCCATCAGACTGTTAAATAGCCATCACTAGCACAGAGAGGCTGCTGCCAACATACAGATTTGAAATCATTGGCCACTTTAATAAATGGATCACTAGTCACTTTAATAATCTCACTTTAATAATGTTTACATATATTGCGTTACTTATCTCATATGTATACACTGTATTCTATACTATCTACTGTATCTTAGTCTATGTTACTCAGAAATTGCTCACCCATGTATTTATATATTCTTAATTCCATTCCTTTACTTAGATTTGTGTGTGTTAGGTATTTGTTGTGAAATTGTTAGATATTACTTGTTAGATATTGCTGCACTGTCGCAACTAGAAGCACAAGCATTTCGCTACACCCGCAATAACATCTGCTAAACACGTGTATGTGACCAATCAAATTTGATTTATTTTATTTGATTTGGAGATATAGGGATACCTGATCTGTTGCATGATCTGCTAGTCTGTAGATATAGGGATACTAGAACTTTTGGATGATCTGCTAGAGATATAGGGCAGTAGAGATATAGGGCTAATAGAGCTGTTTGATGAAGAGCATGCAGCCAGCCAGCCACTGTCGAAAACATGTGCAGCAGAGCCATGAGAGATCCAACGCCTCGGGCCCTGTGACGTCAGTCAGCAGAGAGGGTTGATGGGAATTCGATACACAGCAACGCTGCCTAATTTATTCCACAATAAAACCGACAGAAGCTTGTTTGTCTGTTTCTGTGTGCAATGGCTGTGGAATGTACTGCAGTATATGCACACATTATTTACTGATGCTGAAAGATTCATCTGAGAAAAATGATTTGTCGTTGCATTGATTTGTCGTTTGATATTTGTACGCACTGTATGAAGTTAAGTCCAGCCTTTATTATGAAAATGTTCCAGCAGCCTAAAAGTGTTATTAGTTAGCTGGCAGTGGAGGCTGCTGAGGGGAGGACGGCTCATAATAATGGCTGGAATGGAGTCAATGGAATCAACCAATGATATGGAATGATGTCATTCCATTGACTCCATTCCAGACATTATTATGAGCAATCCTCCCCTCAGCAGCCTCCAATGCTAGCTAGGTATTTTCAATGTTATCGTCTCAAGCCATACTAATCAGAAATATTCTGTCATGAAACAATTAGTGTCTCCTTGGCACATTTGAATCAGAGTACCACACATAAAATACAACATCAACTCTACGTCTTAGTCAGCTTTAGCTACTCCCATTGCCAAAACCAAAGGTCCCAAACATGCACGCACGCACACACACACACACACACACACACACACACGAGTAAAAGCGTTTACATGTGATATTCCCGCCTCTGTTTGTTTTCAGAGGCTATTTCATTTATTCTCCTTACTGAGGATCTGCCAACCCTGTCTACCAACTTCATCTGTTCACATCACTGGCCTCGTCCCTTTCAACATGCTATCCCCATCCATCACACATGTATTGTTATCCTGGTTCCCAAATGGCACCCTACTCCTATATAGTGTACTACTTTTGACCAGGACCCCTGGGGATAGGGTGCCATTTGGGATGTACACCCTGTTAACCCACCAACATGAGTATCTGTAACGTATACGCAGGGAGTCAGGAAGCAGGTGCAGAAGGTGAGTTTAATAATAAACATGACAATAATACAAAACAGAAGCTGCACACTGAACGTAAACAAAACCAACAGTGCCTGATGAATGAGGCAACTGAGGGCTATATGAACGGAGAGTTATCAGGGTGATGATGAAGTCCAGGTGTGCTTAACGATGGGGAAGACGTGTGCGCAATGATGGTTGCCAGGTGAACGCAGTGTGGGTTGCCAGGTGAACGCAGTGTGGGTTGCCAGGACCGGTGGTTAGTAGAACCTAAATACATGTTTCTTTCCAAAGGACAACTTGCAAGTACATTGAGGAGCTCTTATTTGCTATAGAGTGCTCATAGCTTTCCACTTTCATCCTCCTCAAAGGGAATAACAAAACTCCTGGGAGCCAGCATACGACAACCTCCACTCAATCCCTATGTTTTTTTCTCAGAAAAACAAAATGTTTCTGGCAGTGTCCCATCACTGTCTCTGGTCATGGTGGGATTCAAGATAGTTTCCGGCCACCTGCTCACAGACACAGCACAGCCCAGAGCATTGACCGGGCCCTTTCAACATGACACAGAACATTACGCCAGACTGGGCAGAAACACACTCCTTTTCCGTGAGTTGAAGTGTGGTTTATTGTGCAACGTGCCATGCCTTCTCTGACCACCTTTGTCACATTGAACTGGGTCACACAGACAAACAGGTAATGGCATATGTGGTTTCCCCCTCAGAGAATACATCACAACAGATTGGTATGCAAAAACTGAAGAACTCATTTCAAATCACATGTTTTTTTTATGATCTTGACCTGTCTGTCTGGGTGTGTGTTTGTATAGTTATCTAATACCGTTTTCACACTACTGAGTCAAACCAAGCTGAGCTGTACTGGGTTGGCCTGGTTACACATCCACCATAGTTGCAGAAATTGGTTGTTAACTGGGTTGGGGAGTAAGTGATTACATGTAATCTGATTATAAAAACAACTACAACTAATCCGTTACCAGCTAAAATATTGTAATCAGATTACAGATACTTTCAAAAAAGTAGACGATTATTAATTGGATTACATTTAAATTCAGAAAGGATGTTTGCAAAAAAAACATGACAACTTTCTATTTTCTCAATGACATTCAATCCAGCATTGAAAACAGGCACAATTTAAGTTTGTTCCACCTGAACGAATCAGAGACCACTATGACGTCACATCAAATGCGTTTGAGGGATCTTTTTCATCTTCTTCTAATGCCTCTTAAGGGGAAAGTAATCCAAAAGTAATCAGATTACGTTACTCTGTTTGGGTAATCCAAAAGTTATGTTACTGATCATTTTGGACAGGCACTGTAACTAGTAACTCTAACGGCTTATATTTAGAAAGTAACCTACCCAACTCTGGTTGTTGATGCCAGTTTAGCTGTTGGCTCCTTCTCACAACAGTCTGACAGTGTCCACAGTGCAGCATCAGTGTTCAGCTCACAATGCACTGGTCCATTTAGCCCCCAGGGGCTCTCTCCGAGCAGCTCCAGGGGTGTCTGGCCTGGAAGGGGGAGGACAAAAAAGCCCCCTCAACCAGCAGACTCAAATCACCAGGGGCAGTACCCAGTTACATGTATGGGGCAAACCGTTAGTGTTCATCCGAGGGGTACGAGAAACAAGCTTGCTTCAACAATTTCCTCTACCTGCCCGACTACCTTTCTCTCTGGACCTTGGTTTCTCCCACTTTTCCTGAGGAGAATATGGAGTGTTGGTTCACTAACACAAGTAGATCACCCCTGAACTTCGTTGGAATCTATGTTTCTCTGCCTTTTGAAACATGGATGTGTTTCTCTACCTTTTTGAAACATGGAGGTTTTTCTCTACCTTTTTGAAACATGGATGTGTTTCTCTACCTTTTTAAAACATGGATGTGTTTCTCTGCTTTTTAAAACATGGATGTGTTTCTCTGCCTTCTGAAACATGGAGGTGTTTCTCTGCCTTTTGAAACATGGAGGTGTTTCTCTGCCTTCTGAAACATGGAGGTGTTTCTCTGCCTTTTGAAACATGGAGGTGTTTCTCTGCCTTCTGAAACATGGAGGTGTTTCTCTGCCTTCTGAAACATGGAGGTGTTTCTCTGCCTTCTGAAACATGGAGGTGTTTCTCTGCTTTTTAAAACATGGAGGTGTTTATCTGCCTTCTGAAACATGGAGGTGTTTCTCTGCCTTCTGAAACATGGAGGTTTTTCTCTGCCTTCTGAAACATGGAGGTGTTTCTCTGCCTTCTGAAACATGGAGGTGTTTCTCTGCCTTCTGAAACATGGAGGTGTTTCTCTGCTTTTTAAAACATGGAGGTGTTTCTCTGCCTTCTGAAACGTGGAGGTGTTTCTCTGCCTTTTGAAACATGGAGGTGTTTCTCTGCCTTCTGAAACATGGAGGTTTTTCTCTGCCTTCTGAAACATGGAGGTGTTTCTCTGCCTTCTGAAACATGGAGGTGTTTCTCTGCCTTCTGAAACATGGAGGTGTTTCTCTGCCTTCTGAAACATGGAGGTGTTTCTCTGCTTTTTAAAACATGGATGTGTTTCTCTGCCTTCTGAAACGTGGAGGTGTTTCTCTGCCTTTTGAAACATGGATGTGTTTCTCTGCCTTCTGAAACATGGAGGTGTTTCTCTGCCTTCTGAAACATGGATGTGTTTCTCTGCCTTCTGAAACATGGATGTGTTTCTCTGCCTTCTGAAACATGGAGGTGTTTCTCTGCCTTTTGTATAAGGTCAGGAGAATTTGAGCTATTGGTAAAACAAAGAGTAAAGTTCTAATGAGCCATCCCATTCTCTGGTGTTAGTGTAGACCGGCTGTCTCTCACTATGAGCTGTGGACAGAATACTAATGTATGACTAATGGGGTGTCTGTCTCTCGCTCTCGCTCTCTCCTTCTCCATCCAGCTTCCTCTCTCTTTCTCAATCTTTCTTCCTCCATCTCCCTTGTTCTCCTTTCTCCCTCTCTCTCCATCTTTCTTCCTCCCTCTCCATCGTTCTCCTCTCTCCGCTCTCTCTCCTTCTTTCTCTCTCTTTCTTTCACTCTCTTCCTTTCTCTCTCATTTCTCTCTCCTTATTTCTCTCTCTCCCTCTCTCTTCCTCTCTCCCTCTCTCTCTTCATCTCTCCCTCTCTGTCTCTCCTTCTTTCTCTCTATCCCTCTCTCCACAACAAACACAGTATGTGTGAGAGCCATAATCCACCACATTGAAGACGCAACTTCAAGCACATTGAAGATTGTTTCCTTAGTGAGGGATTTGCAAAGGGATTTCTGAGCCACACAAGTCAGTCTGGGGGAATTTAGTGGGAGGTTTAATGAGAACAGGGATAAAAAGCATTCTTGAACATCCCCCTGAGGCGCTGCTGATGGCAACCCTCCTCATAATTGTTGTGATCCTGAAGCTCTGATCACCTATTGGTGGGTACAAGCACCGCTTTGGTCTTAGCTCCATAGAGTGGGCTTACCTAATCCCCCCCTAGCCATTCTATGTGGTAAAGTTATCAAATCATTCTCTCACTCCTGAATGCATCCCTCAAAGAAATAAAAACATCCCAGAACGCCATCAGCTTGTGAACGTCTCCACAGAGTCCGATTAAAACCTGGTGAGATTTAAATGGAGTGGGATTAAGCTCTATCTTTAGTGTACAACGTCTGATTGCATTTGACTTTAACAAGGACTTTGAAATATAGCTTTTTGCAACATCTCCAATTCAGGCAACTTTAAAAACAGCCGTCATCCATAACTGATGCAGATAAAAATTAAAAAAAACACGTCCAGAACAAAGATAAGAGGATATCTGGCATTGATTGCAGACTTGATCATGGACATGCAACGTATGCTCCTGTTTCTAACAAGAATTGATCAAGTCAGAGACCAATCCAAACAGATTATTGACAAAAGGATTGGCTCGAATGTCATTTGTGATGATGGTCTGTTGGCAACATCCTTACATTCATCATAAACATTCATCCATCCGCTAGCTACACAGAAGTGCGGGGTTTCGAAATCATCTACGCATCACAGTATATCGACTATAGGCTGTCTAACTTTATTCCATCAGAACTTTCCATTTGAGCCGTGCAATGCCTTGTCATTAGGCTATTATCCCCATTCCACTGCATCTCTCATTTGCATTAGCCATCCTATTAGCAGTGAGGATGGAATAAGAAAACAAAGTGGTGGAATTCTGCAGGATACTGCTCGCGCTCAGTTAATCTTTCCATTCACCTTGAGTGGACTGGCCACAGCAGTGGAAATGGCTCTCAGTTTTGTCTGTCTGTACAGACTACCTGTCAAGGGCAGACAGACTGACAGTCCCCTAAGGACGGACTATGGTTCATCAAACCAATACGGGGAGTATTCTTGGTGGGTGTCTCGATCATTTTCTGTATTTCCTTTTTAGCCCTGCACTGTTTACGCCTGACGACAGTCTCCTTTCTGATTAACAGTGGCCATTATATTGAATAAAATCCTCTACGGTGGATCGAAGTAACTCAGCCACAGTGCTAAAACGTGAGGTAAAATAAAATGAGATTAGCATTGATTGCCTTCATAGATTTTAACATTTAGATTTCTGCATTGGAGGCAGCACATACATTGTATGTCATGTTATTGTGCCCCCAAGGAGTGTTAAATGTTATATAGGCACCTCTATTGGCAGGAAAGGTTGCTGAAAGGGACGTGGATAGTTTCATTTTCCCAATAGGCATAAAAGGACACATTTAATGTTGTTTGTAATGGATTGTTGCATTTATATAGTGCATTTAAATGCATCAGTAAGCATGTTCAGTACTTGGTGAGTTTCCCTAATACCATATGGAGAAAACTACTGGCCCTTCAGCACCACCTCCAACAACAGCAACCACACTTTCCTATGTGGTCTCCCGTCCAGGGGTTAACCCAGCCCTACCCTGCTTAGCTTATGTAAACCAGTCAATTTTAACAATGCAATGTACTGTAAGGATGGATTTTATCATGCCCTCCTTTCATAAAATGTCACTATGTAGAATTTGCTTTATGATTGATGAATGGCTCTGAATCACACTTCTACACACCACATACAAGAATCCATAACGCCACATGACACAGATATGAAAGCATAGATCGCCCCCTTTCTCTCTCTCTCTCTCTCTCTCTCCCCCCCTCTATTTCTCTCTCTCTCTCCTCTTTCTCTCTTCCCCTCATCCCTTTCTCTCTCTCTTTCTCCTCCTCTCTCTCTCCCCCTCCCCCTCTTTCATTGTTCTCTCTCTATATCTCATCTTTCTCTCTCTGTCCTCTCCATCCCTCTATCTACTCTCTCTCTCTCCATCTCCCTATCTTCTCCCTCCTGTGTTCTCTCAGTTCATTAGACAAACACAAACAGGCTGGTCCCCCATGGTGTGGTAACTGCAGCCTGTACACACAAACACAGAACGTTTATCTCGCTCTCGCTCTCTCTCTTTCCTCTCTCTTTCCTCTCTCTTGCTCTCTCTTACTCTCTCTCTCTCTTTCCTCTCTCTCTCTGTCACTCTCTCTCTCTCTTGCTCTCTCGCTTTGCTCTCTCTCTCGCTTTGCTCTCTCTTTCCTCTCTCTCGCTCTCTCTCACTCTCTCTCTCTATTTCCTCTCTCTTGCTCTTTCCTCTCTCTCGCTCTTTCCTCTCTCTCTTTCCTCTCTCTCACTCTCTCTCGTTCCTCTCTCTTGCTCTTTCCTCTTTCTCTCTTTCCTCTCTCTCGCTCTCTCTCTCTCTCTCTTGCTCTCTCTGCTCTCTCTCTTTGCTCTCTCTCTTTGCTCTCTATCTCTCTTGCTCTCTCTTGCTCTCGCTCTCACTCTTGCGCTCTCTCTTTGCTCTCTCCCTCTCTTTGCTCTCTATCTTTGTCCCTCTCTCTCTCTTTCTCTCTCTTTCCTCTCTCTCACTCTCTCTCGTTCCTCTCTCTTGCTCTTTCCTCTTTCTCTCTTTCCTCTCTCTCGCTCTCTCTCTCTCTCTCTCTCTCTTGCTCTCTCTGCTCTCTCTCTTTGCTCTCTCTCTTTGCTCTCTATCTCTCTTGCTCTCTCTTGCTCTCGCTCTCACTCTTGCGCTCTCTCTTTGCTCTCTCCCTCTCTTTGCTCTCTATCTTTGTCCCTCTCTCTCTCTTGCTCTCTCTTTTGCTATCTCTCTCTCTGTCCTCTCCCTCCCTCTCCATCCCTATATCTCTTTCTCTCCATCTCCCTATCTTCTCCCTCCTGTGTTCTCTCAGTTCATTAGACAAACACAAACAGGCTGTCATCCTATACACACTCAGACACCAGACTCCAAACTTCTATCAAACAGACACTGGACTCCAAACTTCTATCAAACAGACACTGGACTCCAAACTTCTATCAAACAGACACTGGACTCCAAACTTCTATCAAACAGACACTGGACTCCAAACTTCTATCAAACAGACACTGGACTCCAAACTTCTATCAAACAGACACTGGACTCCAAACTTCTATCAAACAGACACTGGACTCCAAACTTCTATCAAACAGACGCTGGATTCCATACTTCTATCAAACAGACGCTGGACTCCAAACTTCTCTCAGGGCAATAGTCACCTCATGAGGCAAGGATACTTGGACAGTAGGGCTATAATTCAACAGGATTGCAGGGAGGCTATATCTGCATTCTATTCCACAGTCACAAACATCTAACATTCAACTTGACTGATTACATACGCATGCATGGGAATGCACGCACGTGCAGGCACACACACACACATTCCCTGTCAGGTCACATATCGAGTTTTCCTTTCTTGTGTAATTGGTATGTACAGTAGACAGACATCAACACCCTGACCTATGACCTCACCAGCAGTGTGGGCCAATCAGACGGCAAGGGACGGTGCCAGGAGTATGCCGGCCAAGCTGTGACTGTGGGAGACTAATGAACTAATTGATCAGGGTGGAAGGCCTCTGGCCGTCACTGTTCCTCCGAGGATCATACAGCCAATGAGGCCGATACAAGGGCCAAACCACAGTACGTCACAGTCAGAGTCAGATATTCATATGACCACAGGCAAACTAGCTCTCCACAATACAGATACTCTCCAGACAGTTTATATTCATAACATTCCTAAGAATATATTATTTGGCCATTAGTGGAAAGGTGGTCTGAATCTGAAGTTCGATGTACGTGGTTATGTGATTCGAAGTCTGTCCCATCAAACACACACACACACACACACACACACACACACACACACACACACACACACACAGTAAGATAGACAAATACACGGACAGACACATGAACAGATGGACACAGACATGATTCACACAAAAATGCACCCATCAGATTCCCCACAACAAAAGTCATTGCCAGTGCCATCAAGGATGTTCCTCCCTACAAAGAGACTCTGTCATGTCAAGCAATGGGCCACTGTCTTTAAGGATGTTCAGTAAGCCAGAGATTGTTACGGTTTTGTTGTAATGAAATAGCCATCTAATTGACATCTCAATTAGAATATGTGCATTTCCTCAATTGACAATTTAACTATTTAAACGACACAGGCCCTCAGCTCAGACTAAATCCCATGCCATGATTACCGATGGACTTTCTGAGAAGATTTGATGAAATAGAGAGCCAGTCATCTCTTAGTATCATAGTAGCCTCTTTTAGCTCTGCGATAGTGGACACTGTTGAACCTTATCTCTCTTATTGCAGGGTCCCAGCTGACGGCTCTAGTCTAGCTACAGTACCGAACAGCATACAGCCCATGCACTTCCGAGCTCAGCCTGGTCCCAGAACTGTTTGTGCTGTACTGCCAACTTCCTAGGTTGTCGATGGCATGACGAGAGCCAGTGAGGGCTATCCGGTGCAAACAGGGGAACGGCTACTCAGGGCCTAGACTGGGGTCCGTCTCTGGTTTGGGTCTGGCAGCCCTCTCCCTCCCTCCCCAGACCCCATCTCTGTTCAGCCTACATGTGATGTGAGGGGTCAATGTGTACACCACAAGAATGAACCAGCCACTCAATGTGGGGATCTTTGTGCATTTTCCTTATCCCTGCCACCCTCCCTCTCTCTCTCAGCCACTTACTCCCCATAGACCGGACCTGGCTCCTTTGAGAGTGCTTCCCTTGCCCACTGTGAAGCAGCCTTCTTAGGCATCTCACAGACCATTCTATACCTTATTGCTCCAGGTCTTCCATGGAGAGTGGTCATGTGACACAGCATTTGTATAGATGGGTGAAATGCATTGGCTTTGTGTTCCATGCTGAATAGCATCTCTCAGTGTCACACATGGAAATATCAAGTGTTTGAAATGTGAGGGGCAACTTAACATTGAGGGAAAGCAGGATCCGTAAAATGTGCCTTGCCTTATCTTCCTCAAATGCCAGCCCTTACATAATTGCCAGTGCACATTGACAAATGGGACTGGTTATGTGAGAGTTAGCTCACCCCCCTGGCTTCCATCCTGGCAGCTCAGCTCCACCTCGGGTCTCTCAATGAGCTTGACTTCCCACTGACCAAAGCTGGTTTCTCAAGCTCATCTCTCCGACCTATTGCCTCATGTTTAATCTCCCAGCTCTTTCATTAGGAACACACCATGTGTTACTTCTAAAGCAATGAAGTGGCCAAAGCTCATTTAAATCTAGATCGAGACCGGGACTCTTTTGTACACAGTAGGAATGCTAGAGATGTTGGTCGAAGTTGGGCTTCCTATACCAGGGGTGAACATAACTATGGCAACACAGGCGCAAGGTCTGCTCAACCATAGGAGTGCTACAATACCGATGCCCTCGGTTTCTCATTCCAGTCAGGCCTGACCCAAATTACAATATCCTGGGAAAAACACTGTCCCCGACAACACACATGCGCACGCACATGCACGGCCACGCACAAATACTCTCTGTCAAACACACTCACATACACTGCAAGCATAGGTCTTTATAAGAGGATACCAAACAGAGGCAATAAAATGACTAGTCTAATGATATGCTTGGAGAATGAAGGGTTATGTTCTGGTGGGCGTGCACCTCTGTAGAATTGTGAAACTTGACTGATGGAGTGATTCAAGCAGTTGTGCTACAATATGAAGAACAACTAAATATCGTTTTAGACTAGAGGAAACATAGATGTTCTTAGAAGTCTTGAAGTTTGCAACGATTCCTATAGCATACTAAGTATTTGGATAAATGCTACTCCCTTACTGTAATGCAAACACTAAATATTACAGGGAAATGGTAAACACAAAGCCCTGCAGCTCTCTCTGCTATTGTTATTTCCTCATGAGCTTGTTTTGAGCTTCTTGTTCTTTACTGTTTTGTTTGTCTCACATACGAAGCCTGAAAGGGAAATATATCCAGTTTAAATTATAAATCCTTTGTTAATGAAAAAATAAGAGCTTTTATGTTCATATACCTGATTCTTCCACGTTCAGAACTGAATAAACCATAGAAAACACATGGACCATCAAGATGGTTTACATCAACAGTGTGCTGAAAGGGATACAAAAACAACACCCATAGCTTGTGGTGATTAGTATCTGCAACCATAAATTATAATAGAGGGGAAAAAAATCACAAAAAGGCTCTCGAGCTATACTTTGGTATGTCGCAGTGTTTAGTGTATTATTAGCCTGGGACGTGGCACGACATCCAAAACAAAGCAAGCCAGAGAACACTTACTACACAGAGAGTTAATAATGATGCTGCCAACTCAAAGACACCAGTTCCACTATCCCACAACACAAACACTCCCCCTACGCTCCTTCTGCCATCACTAATTGTCCATATCTGTCTAGGCTACAGTTGGACTCATCTGATTGAGTCTCGGCCCATTCATACTCCACAGACTCCCAGCATCGCTAGTCCCTGTCTGCCTCTCACAGTTCTGAAATCTCCCTCCTCATCTCAGCCCCAATAGCTTCACACGCCACATCTCTCCTGGTCACCCAACTACCACCACACATCCAAGTGTGCACCTTGCTCCGGTTAGAAGTACTTACTTTGAACTGGAGGTCTGGTGGTTGTTCCAACGCTTTGCAATAGTTTGTGAACTCTCCTCTCATCTGCTCCTCACCCCTGCTGTCAGTCACTCTCTCTCTAATTCTCTCTCTACCTCCCTCTCTTTCTTTCACTTACTCTCTCACTCTTGTCTCTCCACAAGTCTGGGCAAACGATAGCTGTTTCCCCCCCTCTCTCTCTCTTTCTCTCACCCTCTCATTTCTGTTGCTGAGAGAGGAGGGCGTTCTGAAAAGCTTGGTTTCCTGACTCGTGATTAGGATCTCATTGCCACAAGGTCACTCTAGGGACGGCCCGCTTGGCAGGGGAGCAGCACTCAGAGAGAGAGAAGAGAGAAAGAGGGGGTAGAGAGGGAGACAGGAGGGAGGAGAGGGAGCACTTAGAGACAGAACTGGAGCTATGTAGTCACACTGGGGACAGAGAAAGAGAGCGAGAGGGCGAGAGGTTGGGTTGAGTTGGGTTGGGGTGGGGTTAGCTACAGATGGGCTCTGACAGGATATAAAACAACATGAAGAACAACATGGACAACAGCATGGAGAACAGTACCCACAGAGGAAAAAATACATTTTAATATATTTAACGTCACGTAAAATGTATTTTAAGTACACTAACGGTCAAAAGTTTTAGAACACAGAGTCATTCAAGGGTTTTTCTTTATTTTTACTATTTGTACATTGTAGAATAATGGTGAAGATATCACAACTATGAAATAACACATATGGAATCATGTAGTAACCAAAAAAGTGTTAAACAAATCTAAATATATTTTACCTTGAAGATAGCCTTGATGACAGCTTTGCACACTTTTGGCATTCTCTCAACCAGCTTCATGAGGCAGTCACCTGGAATGAATTTCAATTCACAGGTGTGCCTTCTTAAAAGTTCATTTGTGTAATTTCTTTCCTTCTTAGTGCGTTTGAGCAAATCAGTTGTGTTGTGACAAGGTATGGGGTATACATAAGGTAGCCCTATTTGGTAAAAGACCAAGTCCATATTCTGGCAAAAACAGCTCAAATAAGCAAAGAGAAATGACAGTCCATGATTACTTTAAGAAGATCAGTCAATATGGAATATTTCAAGAACTTTGAAAGTTTCTTCAAGTGCAGTCGCAAAAATCGCTCTATGATGAAACTGGCTCTCATGAGGACCACCACAGGAATGGAAGACACAGCGTTACCTCTTCTGCAGAGGATAAGTTTATTAGAGTTACCAGCCTCAGAAATTGCAGCCCACATAAATGTTTTCACAGAGTTTAAGTAACAGACCGCAGAGTGAAGTAAAAGCAGCCAACAAGTACTCAGCATATGTGGGAACTCCTTCAAGACTTTTGAAAAAGCTGGAAGTTGGTTGAGAGAATGCCAAGAGTGCGCAAGCTGTCATCAAGGCAAAGGGTGGCTATTTGAAGAATCTCAAATGTAAAATATATTTTGATTATTTTAACACTTCTTTGGTTACTACATGATTCCATATGTGTTATTTTATAGTTGTGATGTCTTCACTATTACTCTACAAAAAATAGTCAAAATAAAGAAAAACTCTTGAATGTGTAGGTGTTCTAAAACGTTGGACCGGTAGTGTACATGTACATACATTTGCATCTTTGCTCAAGTGCATGTAATGACTGACAATATTCCAGAAATGAATGACAGTGACACCTAGTCTACAGGGTGGTCAAAGTGGTTCCTATGTCAGCTTCTTAAATCCCTGATTACATATTGATCAATGGCGCTAATTATTTTTTGGTCCACCAAGCCCAAAATTGTTATGGTGAGTAAAAAAAATGTACTTTTGATTTCACCTAAATGTAACATTCTTTCATAAAGAGAATGTTCAACTTTACAAAATAAAAATGTCCCATCTCAAAATAAAAAATAAGTTACTGTAGTAAGAGCCCCTCTTCAGCTTAATTTAATAATGACAAAAAAGGTAAGCTTTTTTTTATGATATGAGTTATCGGTTTAAATAAAAACTATACTTCATACAACACGCCACAATATGTCATAATGTAGGTCTTGTGCTTCCAATGAGTGGCACTATATGGATCTACAGTGGATGGTTAGCTGGGTTATGGTGTGTTCGTATCAAAGTGGGGAGTGGGAATTTACCTCATCTGGGGAAAATCCACTTGAACGGCCCTCAAACTGGTAATTACTAGTTAAATCAGCCATGAAGCAAGCCCCTTGTAACAGGGGGAAAGGAAGCGTGTTGACTGCAGCAAGGCGGGGGCAAGTGAATGCCCCCCAAAAATATATACATATTTTTTTCTACATTTCTAGCCGGTCTATGGGTAATAGGGTTGACAAGTTATGCTCAATCCGTTCAGTTTTTCACCACAAAGCACCAGAAAATGGCCAAAAAGAGTAGAACCAGCTCACCTGCTTTTACACTTAAGATTTGACTATTAGATGTTCCATTTTTCTTTTGAAATACATTTTTAAAAAGGAATAGTTTCTTAAAACAAGAGTTGAGTTCATGTAACAGGGTTGACCTTAAAATGAGGGACAGATGTAAATGAATCACTAATCACTTGAAATAAATAAAAATCTTCAGAAATAACTTTGTCAAAGCAACAAAATAACTATGGCTTTACAATAATGGTGAAAACTTGAAGCCTTTTGGGGGGGGGGGGGGGGGGGGGGGGGGGTTGTGGCTTAAAACCTTCCTAGAAGTCTTAGAGGGTCCACGGAGAGACATGTCAAAATACTGAATTGTCACTTTAGCCTTTATTGAAAATTACATTTATTGAATTCTGTTGAAGAGAACTTCATTTCAGTATTCACACTCCTTGACTTTTTCCACAGCAGCCGGAATTTAAAATGTATTGCATTTAGATTTTTGGCACTGGCCTACACACTATACCAAATAATGTCAAAGTGGAATTATGTTTTTAGAATTCTTTACAAATAAATTAAAAATGAAAATCTGAAAAGTCTTGCATCAATAAGTATTCAACCCTTTTGTTATGGCAAGCTTAAATAAGTTCAGGAGTAAACATTTGCAATCACATAAGTTGCATGAACTAATTCTGTGTGCAATAATAGTGTTTAACATGACTTTTGAATTACTCATCTATGTACCCAACACATACAATTATCTCTAAGGTCCCTCAAACGAAGGCTGTGAATTTCAAACACAGATTCAACCATAAAGACCAGGAAGGCACCTGTTGGTAGAGGGGTAAAAAAAAAGACATAAAATATCCCTTTGAGCACACTGAAGTTATAAATTACACTTTGGATGGTGTATCAATACAACCAGTCACTACAAAGATACAGGCCTCCTTCCTAACTCCGTCACCGGAGAAGACGGAAACAGCTCAGGGATTTCAACATGACTTTAAAACAGTTACAGAGTTGAATGGCTGTGATAGGAGAAAACTGAGGCTGGACCAACATTGTAGTTACTCTACAATACTAACCTAAATGACAGACTGAAAAGAAGGAAGTCTGTACAGAATAAAATAGTCCAAAACATGCATCCTGTTTGCAACAAGGCACTAAAGTAACACTGCAACAAAATAAATTGACAAAGCAATTAACTTGTCCTGAATACAAAATATTATGTTCGGGGCAAATCCAATACAACACATTACTAAGTACCACTCTCCATATTTTCAAGCATAGTGGGGGCTGCATCATCTTATGGGTATGCTTGTCATCGTTAAGGACTGGAGAGTTCTTCAGGATAAAAAAAAAAATACGGAATTTGCAAAATCCTAGAGAAACTTGGTTCAGTCTGCTTTCCACCAGACACTGGGAGATTAATTCACTTTTCAGAGGGACAATAACATAAAACACAAGCCCAAATCTACACTGGAGTTGCTTACCAAGAAGACTGAATGATACTGAGTGGCCGAGTAACAGTTTTGACTTAAATCTACGGTAAGACCTGAAAATGGTTGTCTAGCAATGTTAAACAACCTATTTTAATTTACCTTTATTTAACCAGGCAAGTCAGTTAAGAACCAATTCTTATTTTCAATGACAGCCTAGGAACAGTGGGTTAACTGCCTGTTCAGGGGCAGAACAACAGATTAGTACCTTGTCAGCTCGGGGGTTTGAACTTGCAACCTTCCGGTTCCTAGTCCAGTTCAGTTCCTAGTCCAACTCTCTAACCACTAGGCTACCCTGCCGTTGACAGAGTGTGCAGAATTTTGAAAATAATGGGCAAATGTTGCACAATCTGTGTGGAAAGCTCTTAGAGACTCCCAGCTGTAATCACTTCTAGGTAAGTGTTTCCAAGCATCTAGTAATTGGTTGATGTCATTGGAAACACATATTCCTCTGTTTGTTACTACAAAACATAGAAACACACCATCTTCACATATGTTGCTGTTGGTGTGGTGCTGGAGATTATTTTTTTTATTCACCTTTAACCAGGTAGGCCAGTTGAGAACAAGTTCTCATTTACAACTGCGACCAGGCCAAGAACAGTTGTGTCTGGTGCAGACAAACAGAAAACCCATGTGGGGAAAAGCTTCCTAAGTATGGTTCTCAGAGACAACGATAGGCAGCTGCCTCTGATTGAGAACCACACCCAGCCAAACAACAAAGAAATACAAAACATAGAAAATGAACATAGAATGCCCACCCCCCAAAGGTGCAGACTCCGGCCGCAAAAACCTGACTCTAAAGGGGAGGGTCCTGGTGGGCCTTCTTTACGGCGGCGGCTCTGGTGCGGGACGTGGACCCCGCTCCACCTCGGCCCACTTTAGGTGGCACCTCTGGAGCATGGACCCTCGCAATGGGTCCCGGACAGGAGGGAGACTCTGGCAGCTCCGGACAGGAGGGAGACTCTATGCAGCTCCGGACAGGAGGGAGACTCTGGCAGCTCCGGACAGGAGGGAGACTCTGGCAGCTCCGGACAGGAGGGAGACTCTATGCAGCTCCGGACAGGAGGGAGACTCTATGCAGCTCCGGACAGGAGAGAGACTCAATGCAGCTCCGGACAGGAGGGAGACTCTATGCAGCTCCGGACAGGAGGGAGACTCTATGCAGCTCCGGACAGGAGGGAGACTCTGGCAGCTCCGGACAGGAGGGAGACTCTGGCAGCTCCGGACAGGAGGGAGACTCTGGCAGCTCCGGACAGGAGGGAGACTCTGGCAGCTCCGGACAGGAGGGAGACTCTATGCAGCTCCGGACAGGAGGGAGACTCTATGCAGCTCCGGACAGGAGAGAGACTCAATGCAGCTCCGGACAGGAGGGAGACTCTATGCAGCTCCGGACAGGAGGGAGACTCTATGCAGCTCCGGACAGGAGGGAGACTCTATGCAGCTCCGGACAGGAGGGAGATTCTATGCAGCTCCGGACAGGAGGGAGACTCTATGCAGCTCCGGACAGGAGGGAGACTCTATGCAGCTCCGGACAGGAGGGAGACTCTATGCAGCTCCGGACAGGAAGGAGACTCTATGCAGCTCCGGACAGGAGGGAGACTCTATGCAGCTCCGGACAGGATGGAGACTCTATGCAGCACCGGACAGGATGGAGACTCTATGCAGCTCCGGACAGGATGGAGACTCTATGCAGCTCCGGACAGGAGGGAGACTCTATGCAGCTCCGGACAGGAGGGAGACTCTATGCAGCTCCGGACAGGAGGGAGACTCTATGCAGCTCCGAACAGGAGGGAGACTCTAGGCAGCTCCGGACAGGAGGGAGACTCTAGGCAGCTCCGGACAGGAGGGAGACTCTAGGCAGCTCCGGACAGGAGGGAGACTCTAGGCAGCTCCGGACAGGAGGGAGACTCTAGGCAGCTCCGGACAGGAGGGAGACTCTAGGCAGCTCCGGACAGGAGGGAGACTCTGGCAGCTCCGGACAGGAGGGAGACTCAGGACTCGCCGGGCTGGGGAGACACACAGGAGACCTGGTTCTGGGAACAGGCACAGGACTCACCAGGCTGGGGAGACCTACTGGAGGAATGGTCCGTGGAGGAGGCACAGGATAGACCGGGCTGTGGGGGAACACTGGAGAGCTGGTGCGTAGCCTTGACACCACTCTTCCAGGCTGAGTGCCCACTCTAGACCAGCACGTGCGGGGAGCTGGAACAGGCTGCACTGGGATCTCCTGGCGAACTGGGGAAACCCTGCCTAGAGCCGGCGCGGGAAATCCTGGCCCGAGGAGATGCACTGGAGGTCTGGAGAGCAGGGCTGGCACCATCCGTCCTGGCTGGATCCTCACCCTAGCCCAGCAGATGCGGGGAGCTGGAATGTAGCGCACCGGGCTCCGAATGCATAATGGAGATCTATAGCGCCAAGCTGGCACACGACGTGCAGTGCTGGGGAGGCGCACAGGAGGTCTGGTGCGTGGGGCTGGCACAGTCTTCACCAGACAGCTAGCACGCACCTCAAGACGAGTATGGAGAGCTGACTCAGGTGACATCAAATCCAGGACACGCTTCGTCGGGTGGATGTCATGCCTCATGCACCAACACAGCAACTCCCTCACTACTCTCGCCTCCAATCTCCCCATCAACTCCTTCACTGTCTCTGCCTTGCTTCCGTCGCTCACCACCAATTTCACCTTGACTGGCTCTGGTTCCATCCTCGACTCCTTACGGTAAGCACGGGGAGTTGGCTCAGGTCTGAATCCTGACTCTGCCACACTCCCTGTGTGCCCCCCACAAAAAAATGTTTTTGGGGCTGCCTCTCAGGCTTCCTTGCCAGCCGTGTTCCCGCGTAGTGTTGTCGCTCAGCCTCAGCTGCCTCCAGTTCCTCCTGTGGACGGCGATACTCCAGCGATATTCCCCCGCCTGCCTCCAGGGTCCCTTCCCGTCCAGGATCTCCTCCCATGTCCAGGAGTCCATTATTTTATGACTGAACACCGAAATAACAAAGAGACCAAAGACAACGAACGAAACCAAAACAGTTCTGTCTGGTGCAGACACAAAAACAGAAAACAACTACCCACAAAACACATGTGGGAAAAAGCTACCAACGATAGATAGCTGCCTCTGACTGAGAACCACACCCGGCCAAACAACAAAGAAATACAAAACATAGAAAATGAACATAGAATGCCCACCCTAGTCACACCCTGGCCTAACCAAAATAGAGAATAAAAGCCTCGCTATGGCCAGGGCGTGACAGTAGTGCAACACAAACAGCAACACAGAGTTGCACATGGAATAAACAAATGTACAGTCAATTAAATCAAATCAAATCAAATGTATTTATATAGCCCTTCGTACATCAGCTGATATCTCAAAGTGCTGTACAGAAACCCAGCCTAAAACTCCAAACAGCAAGCAATGCAGGTGTTGAAGCACGTTGGCTAGGAAAAACTCCCTTGAAAGGCCAAAACCTAGGAAGAAACCTAGAGAGGAACCAGGCTATGAGGGGTGGTCAGTCCTCTTCTGGCTGTGCCGGGTGGAGATTATAATAGAACATGGCCAAGATGTTCAAATGTTCATAAATCTGGTAATTTATAAATCATGGTCAAATAATAGGTCTGGGACAGGTAGCACGTCCGGTGAACAGGTCAAGATTCCATAGCCGCAGGCAGAACAGTTGAAACTGGAGCAGCAGCATGGCCAGGTGGACTGGGGACAGCAAGGAGTCATCATGCCAGGTCAATAACACAATAGGAAAAAAAGTATATATACAGTGTATGCAAATGGCGTGAGGAGGTAAAGCAATAAATAGGCCATAGTAGCGAAGTAATTACAAATTAACACTGGAGTGATAGATGTGCAGATGATGATGTGCAAGTAGAAATACTGGTGTGCAAAAGAGCAAAAAGTAAATAATAACAATATGGGGATGATGTAGGTAGATTGGATGGGCTATTTACAGATGGGCTGTGTACAGCTGCAGCAATCTGTAAGCTGCTCAGATAGCTGATGTTTAAAGTTAGTGAGGGAGATATAAGTCTCCAACTTCAGCGATTTTTGCAATTCGTTCCAGTCATTGGCAGCAGAGAACTGGAAGGAAAGGCGGTCAAAGAGGTGTTTGTTTTGGGGATGACAGTGAGATATACCTGCTGGAGCGCGTGCTTTGGGTGGGTGTTGTTATCGTGACCAGTGAGCTGAGATAAGGCGGAGCTTTACCTAGCAAAGACTTATAGATAACCTGGAGCCAGTGGGTCTGGCAACGAATATGTAGCGAGGGCCAGCCGACTAGAGCATACAGGTCGCAGTGGTGGGTGGTATATGGGCTTTGGTGACAAAACAGATGGCACTGGAATAGACTGCATCCAATTTGTTGAGTGATGATGAATATGAAGTTGAAACATTTACAAATTTCTCTTTAAAGGTTATGCTTGGACACTGCCAGTTCCACAGTCTTCATGAGACTGATAGCAGTGCATGTGATACCAAAGAGCCTACTCTGACAGTTTCATTGTTAAGACAGTCACCATTTTGTTCCAATATGATTTGGCCAATTTTTGTATTTGCCATACATTCTAATCTAAAAAATACATTTCTTACAAATATATGTAAATGAATGTTGGCACATATTTTACTAAACATTTCCAAATACATTTTAAAATATATTTACCAAATATATCGACAAATACATTTGAAATAGATTCTAAAATAGATTCTTTAATGTATTTCAGAATGTATTTTGAAATTTAGTAAATACATTTTCCGATGCATTTAACATTTATTGTGATATAGACTTGACACACATTTTAAATACATTACGTAATATATTTCAGAACATATTTCAAATCTATTAAATAAAATTCTAATTATACATTATTTGGCCAATTTTTTATATTTAATGTATCCTAAAAAGGTATCTAAAAAGAGGCCTTTTTTTCAATATGAGTATAGTCAAAATACTATTGAGTGATAGGAGTTTGGATCAGTTAGACTTTTAACTGGTATCATTCTCAATCGACAGCACTGTACTTCTGTCGACTACAACTGCGTTCGACAAAGTAGCTTTCTGAAAACTCTCCCTCTTCTCAACTAATTTCAGTTCTAATTTGCTGTGGGATCCTCTTAATGGTGGCACTTTAACAAGTTGTAGGAGGATAATCACATCCGCTGCGGAGCAGATGGCTGCAGATGACCTTATAGGAAGCGTCGCCCCCTGTTGCAGCTGGTTTCGACCGGTTTCGACAGATTACAGCACACTGAATCAATAACCCGTGCCATTAACGCTGGACATTCCACAGCCCATGTACAATACTGACGTCAGACACTGCCTATACAGACAGGCATGCGGGCACAAACACACACACACACAGCCTTGTGTTTCATAACAGGAGCTTGAGCCTAGACATACTATTAGACAGGCCTTTGATGCTGGTTTCGAAGTATTTATCAGAATGTTTGTTGAATGTTTTATTAATCCAATTTGAAATCAAATATCTGTTTGAAATGTCTATGGACAAATCTTTATGGAATGTATTTAGATTGCTGGAAAGTGCCTTTCTCTACCGCATTAGACAAAGGGAAAGGACTGAGTATTGTCCAATCTATAGAGGAGGACTGTGTTGTTGGATGAGGAAGCTGTGAACCGCATTTTGTGCTTAAAATGCCAATTTGAACCACCAGCTTTTCGTTCGGTATCACATTACAGTTAAAGTAACTCATTAATTTGAGACATTCATCAGGAAAACATCATCAGTGGTCATTCGTCAGTATGAGTCATGGTCCCAGGTGGTGATATGCCACTCCACCATCCCCTTCCTTCCTTCTCATATTCTTCTCATCAATAATGAACTCACTCCATTTGCTCCCCTCCCCTAAGTGTGTTATATGTCCCTCTTGAGCTCTTTCAGTGATGCCATTTTCATCAACTTATTGAATGAGAAATGAGACACGATGAATTCGAGACGCAATGAAAAAGGTCTCGGTCAACACCAGACGTTTTATTCTATTCATTCAATCCATAACAACTGTGGATTCACCATTATCACAGGACACCGCTCTCAAAAACACAATTCACAAGCAGAGGACATTGGAAATTGCTCTCTCCGGCAGGTCCAGTTCCTACCTCATTATTTTTCATCAGTTTAAGCTGGTTGTTGGCCCTATGAACCTGGCAGAGTATAAGGGCTTTATCTACCATTAGGTTAGCCCCATCCCACCCCATCCCTGTTTCTACCATTAGGTTAGCCCTATCCCACCCCATCCCTGTTTCTACCATTAGGTTAGCCCCATCCCACCCCATCCCTGTTTCTACCATTAGGTTAGCCCGATCCCACCCCATCCCTGTTTCTACCATTAGGTTAGCCCCATCCCACCCCATCCCTGTTTCTACCATTAGGTTAGCCCCATCCCACCCCATCCCTGTTTCTACTATTAGGTTAGCCCCATCCCATCCCACCCCATCCCTATTTCTACCATTAGGTTAGCCCCATCCCACCCCATCCCTGTTTCTACCATTAGGTTAGCCCCATCCCACCCCATTCCTGTTTCTACCATTAGGTTCGCCCCATGCCACCCTATCCCTGTTTCTACCATTAGGTTAGCCCCATCCCACCCCATCCCTGTTTCTACCATTAGGTTAGCCCCATCCAATCCCTGTTTCTACCATTATGTTAGCCCCATCCCATCCCTGTTTCTACCATTAGGTTAGTCCCATCCCATCCCTGTTTCTACCATTAGGTTAGCCCCATCCCACCCCATCCCTGTTTCTACCATTAGGTTAGCCCCATCCCACCCCATCCCTGTTCTACCATTAGGTTAGCCCCATCCCACCCCATCCCTGTTTCTACCATTAGGTTAGCCCCATCCCACCCCATCCATGTTTCTACCATTAGGTTAGCCCCATCCCATCCCACCCCATCCCTATTTCTACCATTAGGTTAGCCCCATCCTACCCCATCCCTGTTTCTACCATTAGGTTAGCCCCATCCCACCCCATTCCTGTTTCTACCATTAGGTTAGCCCCATCCCACCCCATCCCTGTTTCTACCATTAGGTTAGCCCCATCCAATCCCTGTTTCTACCATTATGTTAGCCCCATCCCATCCCTGTTTCTACCATTAGGTTAGCCCCATCCCATCCCTGTTTCTACTATTAGGTTAGCCCCATCCCACCCCATCCCTGTTTCTACCATTAGGTTAGCCCCATCCCATCCCTGTTTCTACCATTAGGTTAGCCCCATCCCACCCCATCCCTGTTTCTACCATTAGGTTAGCCCCATCCCACCCCATTCCTGTTTCTACCATTAGGTTAGCCCCATGCCACCCTATCCCTGTTTCTACCATTAGGTTAGCCCCATCCCACCTCATCCCTGTTTCTACCATTAGGTTAGCCCCATCCCATTCCTGTTTCTACCATTAGGTTAGCCCCATCCCACCTCATCCCTGTTTCTACCATTAGGTTAGCCCCATCCCATTCCTGTTTCTACCATTAGGTTAGCCCTATCCCGCCCATCCCTGTTTCTACCATTAGGTTAGCCCCATCCCACCCCAATCCTGTTTCTACCATTAGGTTAGCCCCATCCCACCCCATCCCTGTTTTTACCATTAGGTTAGCCCCATCCTATTCCTGTTTCTACCATTAGGTTAGCCCCATCCAATCCCTGTTTTTACCATTAGGTTAGCCCCATCCTATCCCTGTTTCTTCCATTAGGTTAGCCCCATCCCATCCCTGTTTCTACCATTAGGTTAGCCCCATCCTATTCCTGTTTCTACCATTAGGTTAGCCCCATCCAATCCCTGTTTTTACCATTAGGTTAGCCCCATCCTATCCCTGTTTCTTCCATTAGGTTAGCCCCATCCCATCCCTGTTTCTACCATTAGGTTAGCCCCATCCCACCCCATCCCTGTTTCTACCATTAGGTTAGCCCCATCCCACATCATCCCTGTTTCTACCATTAGGTTAGCTCCACCCCATCCCATCCCTGTTTCTACCATTAGGTTAGCCCCATCCCACCCCATCCCTGTTTCTACCATTAGGTTAGCCCCATCCCACCCCATCCCTGTTTCTACCATTAGGTTAGCCCCATCCCATCCCTGTTTCTACCATTAGGTTAGCGCCACCCCATCCCTGTTTCTACCATTAGCTTAGCCCCATCCCATCCCATCCCTGTTTCTACCATTAGGTTAGCCCCATCCCACCACATTCCTGTTTCTACCATTAGGTTAGCCCCATCCCACCCCATCCCTGTTTCTACCATTAGGTTAGCCCTATCCCGCCCATCTCTGTTTCTACCATTAGGTTAGCCCTATCCCGCCCATCCCTGTTTCTACCATTAGGTTATCCCCATCCCACCCCAATCCTGTTTCTACCATTAGGTTAGCCCCATCCCACCCCATTCCTGTTTCTACCATTAGGTTAGCCCTATCCCATTCCTGTTTCTACCATTATGTTAGCCCCATCCCACCCCATTCCTGTTTCTACCATTAGGTTAGCCCCATCCCACCCCATTCCTGTTTCTACCATTAGGTTAGCCCCATCCCATTCCTGTTTCTAGCATTAGGTTAGCCCTATCATCCCCATCCCTGTTTCTACCATTAGGTTAGCCCCATCCCACCCCATTCCTGTTTCTACCATTTAGGTTAGCCCCATCCCATCCCTGTTTCTACCATTAGGTTAGCCCCATCCCACCCCATCCCTGTTTCTACCATTAGGTTAGCCCCATCCCATCCCACCCCATCCCTATTTCTACCATTAGGTTAGCCCCATCCCACCCCATCCCTGTTTCTACCATTAGGTTAGCCCTATCCCACCCCATCCCTGTTTCTACCATTAGGTTAGCCCCATCCCTCCCCATCCCTGTTTCTACCATTAGGTTAGCCCCATGCCACCCCATCCCTGTTTCTACCATTAGGTTAGCCCCATCCCATCCCACCCCATCCCTGTTTCTACCATTAGGTTAGCGCCACCCCATCCCATCCCTGTTTCTACCATTAGGTTAGCCCCATCCCACCCCATCCCTGTTTCTACCATTAGGTTAGCCCCATCCCACTCCATCCCTGTTTCTACCATTAGGTTATCCCCTTCCCATCCCTGTTTCTACCATTAGGTTAGCCCCATCTCATCCCTGTTTCTACCATTAGGTTAGCCCCATCCCACCCCATCCCTGTTTTTACCATTAGGTTAGCCCCATCCCACTCCATCCCTGTTTCTACCATTAGGTTAGCCCCATCCTATCCCTGTTTCTTCCATTAGGTTAGCGCCACCCCATCCCATCCCTGTTTCTACCATTAGGTTAGCCCCATCCCACCCCATCCCTGTTTCTACCATTAGGTTAGCCCCATCCCACTCCATCCCTGTTTCTACCATTAGGTTAGCCCCATCCTATCCCTGTTTCTTCCATTAGGTTAGCCCCATCCCACCCCATCCCTGTTTTTACCATTAGGTTAGCCCCATCCCACTCCATCCCTGATTCTACCATTAGGTTAGCCCCATCCTATCCCTGTTTCTTCCATTAGGTTAGCGCCACCCCATCCCATCCCTGTTTCTACCATTAGGTTAGCCCCATCCCACCCCATCCCTGTTTCTACCATTAGGTTAGCCCCATCCCACTCCATCCCTGTTTCTACCATTAGGTTAGCCCCATCCTATCCCTGTTTCTTCCATTAGGTTAGCGCCACCCCATCCCATCCCTGTTTCTACCATTAGGTTAGCCCCATCCCACCCCATCCCTGTTTCTACCATTAGGTTAGCCCCATCCCACTCCATCCCTGTTTCTACCATTAGGTTAGCCCCATCCTATCCCTGTTTCTTCCATTAGGTTAGCCCCATCCCACCCCATCCCTGTTTCTACCATTAGGTTAGCCCCATCCCACATCATCCCTGTTTCTACCATTAGGTTAGCTCCACCCCATCCCATCCCTGTTTCTACCATTAGGTTAGCCCCATCCCACCCCATCCCTGTTTCTACCATTAGGTTAGCCCCATCCCACTCCATCCCTGTTTCTACCATTAGGTTAGCCCCATCCTATCCCTGTTTCTTCCATTAGGTTAGCGCCACCCCATCCCATCCCTGTTTCTACCATTAGGTTAGCCCCATCCCACCCCATCCCTGTTTCTACCATTAGGTTAGCCCCATCCCACTCCATCCCTGTTTCTACCATTAGGTTAGCCCCATCCTATCCCTGTTTCTTCCATTAGGTTAGCCCCATCCCACCCCATCCCTGTTTCTACCATTAGGTTAGCCCCATCCCACATCATCCCTGTTTCTACCATTAGGTTAGCTCCACCCCATCCCATCCCTGTTTCTACCATTACGTTAGCCCCATCCCACCCCATCCCTGTTTCTACCATTGGGTTAGCCCCATCCCACCCCATCCCTGTTTCTACCATTAGGTTAGCCCCATCTCACCCCATCCCTGTTTTTACCATTAGGTTAGCCCCATCCTATCCCTGTTTCTACCATTAGGTTAGCCCCATCCAATCCCTGTTTCTACCATTAGGTTAGCCCCATCCCACCCCATCCCTCGTATGGCATGGGGCAGTCCCTAAGGTGTGTGTGTGTGTGTGTGTGTGTGTGTGCGTGTGTGTGTGTGTGTGTGTGTGTGTGTGTGTGTGTGTGTGTGTGTGTGTGTGTGTGTGTGTGTGTGTGTGTGTGTGTGTGTGTGTGTGTGTGTGTGTCTGATGAAACAAAATGAAATCCCCCTTTAACACCGTCGTGCCGCTCCCTCTATGACATATGAAACACCTACCTACCCAAGGCCCAGAGACCCGGCTGTCATTCGCTCTGTCATCTCCCAGACACAAATACGTTGGCTAGGAGAAAATTGCTGAGCAGAGAGCAATATTGTTGGGGAAACATCGCTAAAAGGGAGCATACGGTGGAAAGGGAGAATTACTTGTTGTTTTTTTTCATTCTTGCAAATGTTCCATTTCTGCTATGTGTCTGAGTGGAAATTGAGATTGAACTTATTGCTGGGTTGAAAGGAGTCTAAACTCCTCTACCTCGATGGAAGGGAGAGTCCATTCCGAGTGGAGGAGTGGAAATGACATAAATCAGCCACGCAAACAGAGCCAGGCTGACAGCTAACACTCTGGCCATTGAGGACAGGTAACTCCATGCATCTCGATCAGACTAGCACAGAGCCAGGCTGACAGCTAACACTCTGGCCATTGAGGACAGGTAACTCCAAGCATCTCGATCAGACTAGCACAGAGCCAGGCTGACAGCTAACACTCTGGCCATTGAGGACAGGTAACTCCATGCATCTCGATCAGACTAGCACAGAGACAGGCTGGGTTGCCACTGTCTGGCAAGCTAGTCCTCTCCAATGTCACACAGCACAGCAGAACAGCAACACACTGTGTTTAGATATACAGTGCCTTGCGAAAGTATTCGGCCCCCTTGAACTTTGCGACCTTTTGCCACATTTCAGGCTTCAAACATAAAGATATAAAACTGTATTTTTTTGTGAAGAATCAACAACAAGTGGGACACAATCATGAAGTGGAACGACATTTATTGGATATTTCAAACTTTTTTAACAAATCAAAAACTGAAAAATTGGGCGTGCAAAATTATTCAGCCCCTTTACTTTCAGTGCAGCAAACTCTCTCCAGAAGTTCAGTGAGAATCTCTGAATGATCCAATGTTGACCTAAATGACTAATGATGATACATACAATGTCATGTATTGTCATGTTGTGTCTTTCTGTCCTTTCCTTTCACCCTGTCTCCCTCTGCTGGTCGTATTAGGTTACCTTTTCTCCCCCGCTTTCCCCCAGCTGTTCCTTGTCTCCTCTGACTACCCATTCACCCCGTTTCCCACCTGTTCCCTTTTTCCCTCTGATTAGGTCCCTATATCTCTCTCTGTTTCTGTTCCTGTCCTTGTCGGATTCTTGTTTGTTGTGTTTCATGCCTGAGCCAGACTATCGTCATGTTTGCTGTAACCTTGTCCTGTCCTGTCGGAATCTGCCGGTCTATCTGAGCCTACCACAGTTTGGTTATTAAAGAAGCTCTGTTTAAGTTAGTTCGCTTTTGGGTCCTCATTCACTCACCGTAACAGAAGAATCCGACCAAGAATGGACCCAGCGACTTCGGATCCTCTCCACTCAGCCGTCGAGATCCAGGGAGCGATGCTAGGCAGACACGAGCAGGAATTGTCTGCTGCTCGACATGCCGTTGAGACCCTGGCCACCCAAGTCTCCAACCTCACAGAACAGGTTCACCATCTCCGCCTCGATCCACCGGCCACTTCCAGGGCTTTCGAATCTCCGGAGCCCAGAATCAATAACCCGCCGTGTTACTCTGGGGAGCCCACTGAATGCCGCTCGTTCCTCACCCAGTGTGATATTGTGTTTTCTCTCCAGCCCAACACTTACTCCAGGAGCACTGCTCGTGTCGCCTACGTCATATCTCTCCTTATTGGACGGGCTCGTGAGTGGGGCACGGCAATCTGGGAGGCAAGGGCTGAGTGTACTAACCAGTATCAGGACTTTAAGGAGGAGATGATACGGGTTTTTGATCGATCTGTTTTTGGGGAGGAGGCTTCCAGGGCCCTGTCTTCCCTATGTCAAGGTAATCGATCCATAACAGACTACTCTATTGAGTTTCGCACTCTTGCTGCCTCCAGTGGCTGGAACGAGCCGGCTTTGCTCGCTCGTTTTCTGGAGGGTCTCCGCGCAGAGGTAAAGGATGAGATTCTCTCCCGGGAGGTCCCTTCCAGCGTGGATTCCCTGATTGAACTCGCTATTCGCATTGAGCGACGGGTTGATCTTCGTCACCGAGCTCGTGGAAAGGAGCTCGCGTTCTCCGTTGCCCCCCTCTCCGCATCACTACCATCTTCCTCTGCCGGCTCGGGAGCTGAGCCTATGCAGCTGGGAGGTATCCGCATCTCGACTAAGGAGAGGGAACGGAGAATCACCAACCGCCTCTGTCTCTATTGCGGTTCTGCTGGTCATTTTGTCACTTCATGTCCAGTAAAAGCCAGAGCTCATCAGTAAGCGGAGGGCTACTGGTGAGCGCTACTACTCCTGTCTCTCCTTCAAGATCCTGCACTACCTTGTCGGTCCATCTACGCTGGACCGGTTCGTCAGCTTCCTGCAGTGCCTTAATAGACTCTGGGGCGGAGGGCTGTTTTATGGACGAGACCTGGGCTCGGGAACATGACATTCCTCTCAGACAGTTAAGGGAGTCCACGGCCTTGTTCGCCCTGGATGGTAGTCCTCTCCCCAGGATTCAGCGTGAGACGCTACCTTTAACCCTCACTGTTTCTGGTAATCATAGCGAAACCATTTCTTTTTTGATTTTTCGTTCACCTTTTACACCTGTTGTTTTGGGCCATCCCTGGCTAGTTTGTCATAATCCTTCCATTAATTGGTCTATCCTCTCCTGGAACGTCTCTTGTCATGTGAAATGTTTAATGTCTGCTATCCCTCCTGTTTCCTCTGTCTCTTCTTCACAGGAGGAGCCTGGTGATTTGACAGGGGTGCCGGAGGAATATCACGATCTGCGCACGGTGTTCAGTCGGTCCAGGGCCACCTCTCTTCCTCCACACCGGTCGTATGATTGTAGTATTGATCTCCTTCCGGGAACCACTCCCCCCCGGGGTAGACTATACTCTCTGTCGGCTCCCGAACGTAAGGCTCTCGAGGATTATTTGTCTGTAGCTCTTGACGCCGGCACCATAGTCCCCTCCTCCTCTCCCGCCGGAGCGGGGGTTTTTTTTGTCAAGAAGAAGGACGGGTCTCTGCGCCCCTGCATAGATTATCGAGGGCTGAATGACATAACAGTTAAGAATCGTTATCCGCTTCCTCTTATGTCTTCAGCCTTCGAGATCCTGCAGGGAGCCAGGTTTTTCACTAAGTTGGACCTTCGTAACGCTTACCATCTCGTGCGCATCAGGGAGGGGGACGAGTGGAAGACGGCGTTTAACACTCCGTTAGGGCACTTTGAATACCGGGTTCTTCCTTTCGGCCTCGCTAACGCTCCAGCTGTCTTTCAGGCATTAGTCAATGATGTCCTGAGAGACATGCTGAACATCTTTGTTTTCGTTTACCTTGACGATATCCTGATTTTTTCACCGTCACTCCAGATTCATCTTCAGCACGTTCGACGTGTCCTCCAGCGCCTTTTAGAGAATTGTCTTTTTGTGAAGGCTGAGAAGTGCACTTTTCATGCCTCCTCCGTCACATTTCTCGGTTCTGTTATTTCCGCTGAAGGCATTAAGATGGATCCCGCTAAGGTCCAAGCTGTCATTGATTGGCCCGCCCCTAAGTCACGCGTCGAGCTGCAGCGCTTTCTCGGCTTCGCGAACTTCTATCGTCGTTTCATCCGTAATTTCGGTCAGGTGGCAGCTCCTCTCACAGCCCTTACTTCTGTCAAGACGTGCTTTAAGTGGTCCGTTTCCGCCCAGGGAGCTTTTGATCTCCTCAAGAATCGTTTTACATCCGCTCCTATCCTTGTTACACCTGACGTCTCTAGACAGTTCGTTGTCGAGGTTGACGCGTCAGAGGTGGGCGTGGGAGCCATTCTTTCTCAGCGCTCCCTCTCTGACGACAAGGTCCACCCATGCGCGTATTTTTCTCATCGCCTGTCGCCGTCGGAACGTAACTATGATGTGGGAAACCGCGAACTGCTCGCCATCCGGTTAGCCCTAGGCGAATGGCGACAGTGGTTGGAGGGGGCGACCGTTCCTTTTGTCGTTTGGACTGACCATAGGAACCTTGAGTACATCCGTTCTGCCAAACGACTTAATGCGCGTCAGGCGCGTTGGGCGCTGTTTTTCGCTCGTTTCGAGTTCGTGATTTCTTATCGTCCGGGCTCTAAGAACACCAAGCCTGATGCTTTATCTCGTCTCTTCAGTTCTTCAGTAGCCTCCACTGACCCCGAGGGGATTCTCCCTGAGGGGCGTGTTGTCGGGTTGACTGTCTGGGGAATTGAGAGGCAGGTAAAGCAAGCGCTCACTCACACTCCGTCGCCGCGCGCTTGTCCTAGGAACCTTTTTTTCGTTCCCGTTCCTACTCGTCTGGCCGTTCTTCAGTGGGCTCACTCTGCCAAGTTAGCCGGCCACCCTGGCGTTCGGGGTACGCTTGCTTCCATTCGCCAGCGTTTTTGGTGGCCCACCCGGGAGCATGACACGCGTCGTTTCGTGGCTGCTTGTTCGGTCTGCGCGCAGACTAAGTCCGGTAACTCCCCTCCTGCCGGCCGTCTCAGGCCGCTTCCCATTCCCTCTCGACCGTGGTCTCACATCGCCTTAGATTTTGTCACCGGACTGCCTTCGTCAGCGGGGAAGACTGTTATTCTTACGGTTGTCGATAGGTTCTCTAAGGCGGCTCATTTCATTCCCCTTGCTAAGCTTCCTTCTGCTAAAGAGACGGCACAAATCATCATCGAGAATGTTTTCAGAATTCATGGCCTTCCGTCAGACGTCGTTTCGGACAGAGGTCCGCAATTCACGTCTCAATTTTGGAGGGAGTTTTGCCGTTTGATTGGGGCTTCCGTCAGTCTCTCTTCCGGCTTTCACCCCCAGTCTAACGGTCAAGCAGAACGGGCCATTCAGACTATTGGTCGCATCTTACGCAGTCTTTCTTTTCGCAACCCTGCGTCTTGGTCAGAACAGCTCCCCTGGGCAGAATACGCCCACAACTCGCTTCCTTCGTCTGCGACCGGGCTATCTCCTTTTCAGAGTAGCCTCGGGTACCAGCCTCCGCTGTTCTCATCTCAGTTCGCCGAGTCCAGCGTCCCCTCCGCTCAGGCTTTTGTCCAACGTTGCGAGCGCACCTGGAAGAGGGTCAGGTCTGCACTTTGCCGTTATAGGACGCAGACTGTGAGGGCTGCTAATAAGCGAAGAACTAAGAGTCCTAGATATTGTCGCGGTCAGAGAGTTTGGCTCTCCACTCAGAACCTTCCCCTTAAGACGGCTTCTCGCAAGTTGACCCCGCGGTTCATTGGTCCGTTCCATATTTCTCGGGTCATTAATCCTGTCGCAGTTCGACTTCTTCTTCCGCGATACCTTCGTCGCGTCCACCCGGTCTTCCATGTCTCCTGTATTAAGCCCGTTCTTCGCGCCCCCGCTCGTCTTCCCCCCCCCCCCCCCCCCCATCCTTGTCGAGGGCGCACCCATCTACAGGGTCCGCAGGATTTTGGACATGCGTCCTCGGGGCCGTGGTCACCAGTACCTCGTTGATTGGGAGGGGTACGGTCCTGAGGAGAGGAGTTGGGTTCCCTCTCGGGACGTGCTGGACCGTGCGCTGATCGAGGATTTCCTCCGTTGCCGCCAGGTTTCCTCCTCGAGTGCGCCAGGAGGCGCTCGGTGAGTGGGGGGGTACTGTCATGTATTGTCATGTTGTGTCTTTCTGTCCTTTCCTTTCACCCTGTCTCCCTCTGCTGGTCGTATTAGGTTACCTTTTCTCCCCCGCTTTCCCCCAGCTGTTCCTTGTCTCCTCTGACTACCCATTCACCCCGTTTCCCACCTGTTCCCTTTTTCCCTCTGATTAGGTCCCTATATCTCTCTCTGTTTCTGTTCCTGTCCTTGTCAGATTCTTGTTTGTTGTGTTTCATGCCTGAGCCAGACTATCGTCATGTTTGCTGTAACCTTGTCCTGTCCTGTCGGAATCTGCCGGTCTATCTGAGCCTACCACAGTTTGGTTATTAAAGAAGCTCTGTTTAAGTTAGTTCGCTTTTGGGTCCTCATTCACTCACCGTAACATACAATCCACCTGTGTGTAATCAAGTCTCCGTATAAATGCACCTGCACTGTGATAGTCTCAGAGGTCCGTCAAAAGCGCAGAGAGCATCATGAAGAACAAGGAACACACCAGGCAGGTCCGAGATACTGTTGTGAAGAAGTTTAAAGCCGGATTTGGATACAAAAAGATTTCCCAAGCTTTAAACATCCCAAGGAGCACTGTGCAAGCGATAATATTGAAATGGAAGGAGTATCAGACCACTGCAAATCTACCAAGACCTGGCCGTCCCTCTAAACTTTCAGCTCACACAAGGAGAAGACTGATCAGAGATGCAGCCAAAAGGCCCATGATCACTCTGGATGAACTGCAGAGATCTACAGCTGAGGTGGGAGACTCTGTCCATAGGACAACAATCAGTCGTATATTGCACAAATCTGGCCTTTATGGAAGAGTGGCAAGAAGAAAGCCATTTCTTAAAGATATCCATAAAAAGTGTCGTTTAAAGTTTGCCACAAGCCACCTGGGAGACACACCAAACATGTGGAAGAAGGTGCTCTGGTCAGATGAAACCAAAATTGAACTTTTTGGCAACAATGCAAAATGTTATGTTTGGCGTAAAAGCAACACAGCTGAACACACCATCCCCACTGTCAAACATGGTGGTGGCAGCATCATGGTTTGGGCCTGCTTTTCTTCAGCAGGGACAGGGAAGATGGTTAAAATTGATGGGAAGATGGATGGAGCCAAATACAGGACCATTCTGGAAGAAAACCTGATGGAGTCTGCAAAAGACCTGAGACTGGGACGGAGATTTGTCTTCCAACAAGACAATGATCCAAAACATAAAGCAAAATCTACAATGGAATGGTTCAAAAATAAACATATCCAGGTGTTAGAATGGCCAAGTCAAAGTCCAGACCTGAATCCAATCGAGAATCTGTGGAAAGAACTGAAAACTGCTGTTCACAAATGCTCTCCATCCAACCTCACTGAGCTCGAGCTGTTTTGCAAGGAGGAATGGGAAAAAAATTCAGTCTCTCGATGTGCAAAACTGATAGAGACATACCCCAAGCGACTTACAGCTGTAATCGCAGCAAAAGATGGCGCTACAAAGTATTAACTTAAGGGGGCTGAATAATTTTGCACGCCCAATTTTTCAGTTTTTGATTTGTTAAAAAAGTTTTAAATATCCAATAAATGTCGTTCCACTTCATGATTGTGTCCCACTTGTTGTTGATTCTTCACAAAAAAATAAAGTTTTATATCTTTATGTTTGAAGCCTGAAATGTGGCAAAAGGTCGCAAAGTTCAAGGGGGCCGAATACTTTCGCAAGGCACTGTAACTATAACACATGCAAGACTCCATCTCCTCTGTCTGGATCCATAGTACACAGTGGTTCTTATCCAATTCATCTTATCAACTTTAGGTCCAACAGAGACAGCAAGAGAACAAATGGAGACAATGTCTAGACCAGTCTCTGACCGTCTGCGTGATTGAAAGTTTTGACATAAAATGTATTGTCAAACTTCAGCATGTGGACTTCATGCCTTCCCCCCATCTAATTTGTCTTACACACACAAACAGGCTGACTTCATACAAACACATTTGGAGCACCTCTGGGGCACTGACAGAGACTGAGATCGAACAAAACCAAGAGGGGGAGGGGCCTAGGGAATGGAACCCATCAATACAGGTGAAAGTGATGGCAATCTGCTGACCCAATCATTGAGGAGTTCTCAGGGGGTAACTCTGTTCTTCACTGCATGTCTAAAATCTATCAGCCTGGTGATTACATGTCAGTGTCCTTCGGTGCTCTTTGGATCCATTTCTTTATTATCTGTTAAGACGCTCAGAATCCGATGACATCTGCTCTCCACTTCATAATTGCCTCCAGGACTCTCCAGGCTGAGATGATGGCCAAATGAGTATCTGGCTGACTACGTTAATCGCCAGCTACAGTGAGCTCCAAAAGTATTGGGGCAGTGACACATTTATGTTGTTGTGGCTCTGTACTCCAGCACTTTGGATTTTAAATGATACAATGACTATGATGTTAAAGTGCAGACTGGCAGCTTTAATTTGAGGGTATTTTCATCCATATCGAATACACCATTTAGAAATTACAACACTTTTTGTACATAGTTCCCCCATTTTAGGGGACCAGAAGTTTTGGGACAAATTCACTTATATATAAATAGTTAAGTGTTTGGTCCCATATTCACAAAATGTAATGACTACATCAAGATTGTGACTCATTTGCTGTTTGTTTTGGATGTGTTTCAGATTATTTTGTGCCCAATAGAAATGAATGGTAAATAATGTATTGTGTCATTTTAGAGTCACGTTTATTGTAAATAAGAATAAAATATGTTTGTAAACACTTCTACATTAATATGGACGGGAACCATGATTACGGATAATCCTGAATGAAACCTCCCCTGTTATTGTGATGGTGAGAGGTTGTCTTGGGGTATGCTATTTGTGGGTCTTTAACTTTCTCCCTCATCATTACTTTGGAACACACTGTATGTGATTTGAGGGTCTGTTGGCTAGCAACCAGTCTGGATGTGTCACAGGACCCACTCCAATCCTGAAAAACCGCACACAATCTGACAGGTTGGCAAACATGTCAAAGACGAGGCCACTCAGTTCCATGTTGTTGGATGTTTCACTGTCTGGAAAACAAATAGGTTCACGGTACAATCTTTTCTTATCGGGATCAAGTCCTCTCCAACGGGGTTTAAACGCCCAAAAAATGTATGGCCTTCAAAATGAAGTAATGAAAGAAATTCTATTATGCCAATTTAATTTCAAAAGATTCTCAGTTGCATAAAAAAATCATGAGCTCTCGGCTGAGTATTAATATTTATGCGTCTGTGCCACTGCTTATAAAAGTAAAGAGGGATTTTTCTAACCCACCCAAGACAACCCTTATCAGCATGATTTTTCCCTATAATGAAAGCCTTCGCAATGCACTTTCTGAGGACAATTCATTGTTCTATATTATGCAAAAGTCTTTCAGGTCGACGTGTACTCTTTCTTGAAAATACTACTAATAATATACATACTACTACTACCACAACTACTACTACTACCACAACTACTACTGCTGCTGCCTCATTGTATCATATGAATAGGATGCACAGTTCAAAGTGAATTTCTCCCTGTGTCAAGGGATTTTACTACACAATGTATTACAGTTTGAACTAAATATTTCTAACTGAACGTACATCTGATACTGATCCAACTGAAGCCTTCTCTCTTGTACCCACTCAGACAGCAGACACCATGAATCCTGGTCTAGTGCTCCCAGACTGATTCCTGATGCTTCTGTGGACTTGTGTGGGATCTGACAGCTCCTGATGTGCTGCCCTTCTCCCCTGTCTCGAGAACCCAGAGCCTCGAAAGCCAAGGCTGTTTTAGGTTGCAATTGGATGGAAGGAAAGTTAATTTAGCACTGACAATTAATCTGCAGGAGCCAAACACCCTGTCTGGCTGTTGAAGCGTGACAGCGCTGGCGAAGCAGCAGCAACAGCCAGCCTGGACGGGTGCGATCTGTCTCTCAGCTCGACACTCTCACTCAGTCGCCATGCGCTTATCCACCTACAAACACTTCAACTCAGAAACTCATGCATTTTTAATGGCTTATTTCAATGTGCAAGGATGCCACGTGTTTGTTCTTATTAATGGGTTTTCAATCACATGCGACAGAACTGTATTTCCAAATGTTTTATTTGAGGGTCAATTTTGTACACAAAAATGAATTTTGCAGTCAAACAAAGCTAAACAATCGCTTCCTGCAAGAAAAGAGGTTGTATTAATTAAATCCTCCAGTTCTTCTTTGTTTTTTGGCATTCGAATACAAGTTCTACTTCAGTCTTCGGGGATCGGGAGGATGGTGTACAGTACCTACACTAAAATAATGACTAGAGCTGCAAGCACCGCGAGGGGAGAGGGGAGAGAGGCAGAGGGAGAGAGAGTGTGAGAGATAGACGAATAGAGAGAGGAGCAGAAAGTGAGAGAGAAGGGGGGGGCAGGTCTTGCAGTTTTGTGTCACTGCTTATAATTGAAATCTATACCCCGAGGTGACGAAACGAAAACCTCTGTTAGATATGTGATTTATATGTGTTCTATCTTCCAGACTTTTATTGATCACACTCGAAGATTCCTCAAAAAATGTCTCAAAATAATCTGGTGAAATATTGAACTCATGTTTTGTTTGTGTGCTCTGATTAGGAATCCTCTGTTTAGAACAAAACTTCAGACATGTTTGTGCATTTTTCTCTACTATCACAATATCACATCTCGCTCTTTCTCTCCTTTCAAAGTACACTGTAAACATGACAAATCTAGTGAAAAATAATCATTTTCCCATTCACATGTATCTGCCTAATATGCAGTGTTGTGTTCTCGGGCTCAAGCTGTGTTTCTGTGTTTCTCTGAGCGAACTGTCAGTGATGTTGGCAGCAGACTGAACACTGATATTAGTGCAAGTGGGAGTGAACACTGAACAGAGAGTTAAAGTGAATCAAGCCTGACTTGGGCTGCTACAGATGATGAAACCTTGGGCCCTCGGGAGCATTCCACAAGCTCTGTGCTTGGTTTGGTCAGTTTGCTCTTTCTTTGTAATTTTTGTCTGTTGCCACTGGGTTTGGCTGTTTGCTCTCAGGTCTAGCCTTTTATCTTGCCTATGTAAAGCGCTGGAGAGCGAGACAGAGATGGGGCTGTGACCAGGAAATGAACCCCTCTATTCAGTATCACCTGAGGACATTGAGGAATTGTCTCTCTCCGAAACAGTCATGTTGATAGCTGTTACGTGGCAGAAGATGTAGATTAGACATACGACTTACCCTCCTCACCCCACCCTTACCCTCCTCACCCCACCCTTACCCTCCTCACTCCATCCTTTCCCCTCCATTCCTGCCACAGAGGCAGACAGAACCGTGACCCGTAAACGGTGTGATACACTCCTTTTGGTTGCCTCGCTGTGCTTTATAAAGAGTATCTTTCCATGAAGTTTATATTGAGAGCAATACCCCCATAATAAAACACTTCTGTCTCACTCCAGCTGATCACTGGACATCAGTGATAGGAGAGAGGGGCCTGCAGTGGAAATCGATTGTAAAATAAATTACCACAGGCAGCATAGACCTCGCCGGAGGCCTGAGGAGAAAGAGGTCGAATCTCCATTCCTTCTAAACTCCTTTGTGGGACAAATGTAAAAAAAAAAAAAACGATTGAGAAAGTACTAATAAAAAAGTTATAAGAAACCAAACCTAGCTAACATCAATAATCAGATGGCGACGACGTCAAGCGCTGGCGTTGTTTATGGCTCTCGTTCACTACTAGGGTGTGCTGCATCTTCAGCAGACACTGAATTGTTTTTGATTGGCACGGGGCAGCAGGCCCTCATTTCTTCTCTCCCAGCCTCCTCTCTAAATCAATGGAGTGTATAAACAGATCAGTTTAGTGGGATGGTGCATCGCAGTTCACAGGTGCTCACTGTCAATCCAGCCAGTACAAAAGTAAATAAAAATCCATAGCATTGACACACAGAAAGTGCGTAAATCTGTAATCAGTCTTCCTCAACCAGCAGTTTGGGTTAGAGTCAAGACTGGACTAGAGAAGATGCATAGTAATGGATACTGTAACATCAAACCATTACAATGGAAATTAACATTATTGGTGGATTGTATTTGCGTACAGATGTCGGATCTTAATTTGACCTGCACTACCATTCAAAAGTTTGGGGTCACTTAGAAATGTCCTTGTTTTTGAAAGAAAAGCACATTTATCTATTAAAATAACATCAAATTGATCAGAAATACAGTGTAGACATTGTTAATGTTGTAAATGACTATTGTCGCTGGAAACGGCTGGTTTCTTATGGAATATCTATATAGGCGTATTACATAGGCCCGTTATCAGCAACCATCTTTTTTTTTTTTTTTTTTTTTTTTCTACCCCTTTTTCTCCCCAATTTCGGTGGTATTTAATTGTTGTAGTAGCTACTATCTTGTCTCATCGCTACAACTCCCGTACGGGCTCGGGAGAGACGAAGGTTGAAAGTCATGCGTCCTCCGATACACAACCCAACCAGCCGCACTGCTTCTTAACACAGCGCGCATCTAACCCGGAAGCCAGCCGCACCAATGTGTCGGAGGCTACACCGTGCACCTGGCTACCTTGGTTAGCGCGCACTGCACCCGGCCCGCCACAGGAGTCGATCAGCAACCATCTTGTGCTTCATTAAATATTACCCAGAAAACACCAGTCTCAACGTCAACAGTGAAGAGGCGACTCCGGGATGCTGGCCTTCTAGGCAGAGTTTCAAAGAAAAAGCTATATCTCAGACTGAACAATACACAGAAAAGATTAAGATGGGTAAAAGAACACAGACGCTGGACAGAGGAACTGTGCCAGCATCCCGGAGTCGCCTCTTCACTGTTGATGTTGAGACTGGTGATTTACGGGCACTACAGTGCCTTGCGAAAGTATTCGGCCCCCTTGAACTTTGCGACCTTTTGCCACATTTCAGGCTTCAAACATAAAGATATAAAACTGTATTTTTTTGTGAAGAATCAACAACAAGTGGGACACAATCATGAAGTGGAACGACATTTATTGGATATTTAAAACTTTTTTAACAAATCAAAAACTGAAAAATTGTGCGTGCAAAATTATTCAGCCCCCTTAAGTTAATACTTTGTAGCGCCACCTTTTGCTGCGATTAAGTCGCTTGGGGTATGTCTCTATCAGTTTTGCACGTCGAGAGATTTTTTTTCCCATTCCTCCTTGCAAAACAGCTCGAGCTCAGTGAGGTTGGAAGGAGAGCATTTGTGAACAGCAGTTTTCAGTTCTTTCCACAGATTCTCGATTGGATTCAGGTCTGGACTTTGACTTGGCCATTCTAACACCTGGATATGTTTATTTTTGAACCATTCCATTGTAGATTTTGCTTTATGTTTTGGATCATTGTCTTGTTGGAAGACAAATCTCCGTCCCAGTCTCAGGTCTTTTGCAGACTACATCAGGTTTTCTTCCAGAATGGTCCTGTATTTGGCTCCATCCATCTTCCCATCAATTTTAACCATCTTCCCTGTCCCTGCTGAAGAAAAGCAGGCCTAAACCATGATGCTGCCACCACCATGTTTGACAGTGGGGATGGTGTGTTCAGCTGTGTTGCTTTTACGCCAAACTTAACGTTTTGCATTGTTGCCAAAAAGTTCAATTTTGGTTTCATCTGACCAGAGCACCTTCTTCCACATGTTTGGTGTGTCTCCCAGGTGGCTTGTGGCAAACTTTAAACAACACTTTTTATGGATATCTTTACGAAATGGCTTTCTTCTTGCCACTCTTCCATAAAGGCCAGATTTGTGCAATATACGACTGATTGTTGTCCTATGGACAGAGTCTCCCACCTCAGCTGTAGATCTCTGCAGTTCATCCAGAGTGATCATGGGCCTCTTGGCTGCATCTCTGATCAGTCTTCTCCTTGTATGAGCTGAAAGTTTAGAGGGACGGACAGGTCTTGGTAGATTTGCAGTGGTCTGATACTCCTTCCATTTCAATATTATCGCTTGCACAGTGCTCCTTTGGATGTTTAAAGCTTGGGAAATATTTTTGTATCCAAATCCGTCTTTAAACGTCTTCACAACAGTATCTCGGACCTGCCTGGTGTGTTCCTTGTTCTTCACGATGCTCTCTGCGCTTTTAACGGACCTCTGAGACTATCACAGTGCAGGTGCATTTATACGGAGACTTGATTACACACAGGTGGATTGTATTTATCATCATTAGTCATTTAGGTCAACATTGGATCATTCAGAGATCCTCACTGAACTTCTGGAGAGAGTTTGCTGCACTGAAAGTAAAGGGGCTGAATAATTTTGCACGCCCAATTTTTCAGTTTTTGATTTGTTAAAAAAGTTTGAAATATCCAATAAATGTCGTTCCACTTCATGATTGTGTCTCACTTGTTGTTGATTCTTCACAAAAAAATACAGTTTTATATCTTTATGTTTGAAGCCTGAAATGTGGCAAAAGGTCGCAAAGTTCAAGGGGGCCGAATACTTTCGCAAGGCACTGTATTTAATGAGCAGCCAGTTGAGGACGGTTTTTGAATTTTTTAACCCCTTTTTCTCCCCAATTTCATGGTATCCAATTGTTTAGTAGCTACTATCTTGTCTCATCGCTACAACTCCCATACGGGCTCGGGAGAGACGAAGGTTAAAGGTCATGCGTCCTCCGATACACAACCCAACCAAGCCGCACTGCTTCTTAACACAGCGCGCATCCAACCCGGAAGCCAGCCGCACCAATGTGTCGGAGGAAACACTGTGCATCTGGCATCCTTGGCTGGTGCGCACCTCCACAGGAGTCGCTGGTGCGCGATGAGACAAGGATATCCCTACCGGCCAAGCCTCCCTAACCCGGACGACGCTAGGCCAATTGTGCATCGCCCCACGGACCTCCCGGTCACAGCCGGTTACGACAGAACCTGGGCGCAAACCCAGAGTCTCTGGTGGCACAGCTGCAGTACAGCGCCCTTAACCACTGCGCCACTCAGGAGGCCCGTTTCTGGATATTTTGAGCCTGTAATCGAACCCACAAATGCTGATACTCCAGATACTCAACTAGTCTAAAGGCCAGTTTTATTGCTTTTTTAATCAGAACAACCATTTTCAGCTGTGCTAACATAATTGCAAAAGGGTTTTCTAATGATCAATTAGCCTTTTAAAATGATAAACTTGTATTAGCTAACACAACCTTCCATTGGAACACAGGAGTGATGGTTGCTGATAATGGGCCTCTGTATACCTATGTAGATATTCCATTAAAAATCAGCCATTTCCAGCGACAATAGTCATTTACAACATTAACAATGTCTATACTGTATTTCTGATCAATTTGATGGTATTTTAATGGACAAAAAATGTGCTTTTCTTTCCAAAACAAGGACATTTCTAAGTGACCCTAAACTTTTGGACAGTGGTGTAAATTGTCACAGCAAAATATTCCTTCAGCAACAGGATTGTAGTTTAGTCAATATTGTTGCTTGATCGGTGGTTAAGCTATTAGCTGGACAAAAAGAGTAGGATACAGGAAAAGTACAATACTGTTAATATAACCGTGTGTTAGTGTGAGTTTTCAGTGAGTTAATGGAAATCACAGAAGCTTATCTGCGTATCCGGCGGCGGAGGAAAATTCTCAGCAACAAAAGAGTGATCAAATTAAGATCCTATATCTGTAGTTGTGTTATCTATCGGTACATGCACTGTATGGGTGTGGATTTTAGCTATAGCATCTGGTGAGTCATGTCATCACTGAGAACACTTCTGGTAGGACGAAGAAAAACTAAGGTTATGAAACAACCTGGGACGTCAGAGCGAGTGACATAATCTCTAATCTAATGGCACTGCTTCCCAGCTAATCCCACATAATCCACTGTAATTACGGACAATAAAAAGGGAACTCTTTAAACACGGATTTTAACTTTGATCACAATATTCAGAGCTAATTTTGATTATTAATGAAAATCTTTTCACAACTCAAATTTGAATGCTTTGAAGTGCGCTGGGTGTGCATTAATTTCCATGGCAATAAGGAGCATGACATTCCAACTGATGAAGAGACATAACCTGTAAAGATCACACATTATTGTACAAGAGAACAAAATAAAGGCCGATTTAACTTTAATCCCCAGTTTGATGAGAATGAAGTACCACAGAGTTGCTTTATTTCATTTCATTTGAAACTTCTCTCAGGGCTGAAATATACTGTAACTACTGTTAATAATATATCTAGTATTATTACTAGAGTTAATATCCGTGCAGGATACTGGAACTTGACGTGTTCCCATCAAATTTCAGTGGGGTCACCCGTGGTCAAAGAGGGCGGCAATTTTGATTTCACTGCGCCTTTCCTCATCTGGTTTTCAATCTGCAGGTGTTGTTAGAATGATACACTGTTTGTGTTCAATAACAGCTTTAATAAGTGATTTTTGCATACTGGGGGTCAGACAGGGCAGCGTTCCAGACACATTGACATGTTTATTAGTCTGTTAGCATACAGATGAGTTTGTCTGGTGCTGGCAGTTCTGTGCTCTTCTCTAATGAGGTTGAGAGGAGGTCTGCTCTGGGCAGGGGAGTTCCACACCGTGTTGACCTTTACACCCCACACAAAAATCCATCATAAGGGTCTTTGTCTGACTGCAAACAACCACCGCACCATCCACCTAGCGGACGCCATACATCAATCACCCTGTAAGTGACAAGACCATCAGAGAGGGAGGTCACTATGTGTGTCAGAGACTAGCCTGGTGCCACATCTGTTTGTGCTGTGCAACCTACTATGATGGTTGTTATGCCTGCTATGCCTGCAACGCCTGGCATATCAACAACCATAGGAGTTGGCTATACAGCACAAATAGATCTGGGACCAGGGCTAGGCAGAGACAGAGAGAGTGTTTGCAGCAGTCCTCTCTCTACAGGCACTGATAACCCAAAGATATTTGCATCACTGTTGTCATGATGATCATGTCACCTCCCTCTCTGCTCCACTGTCTGAGCAGCAGTCAACTGCATCCCCCAGAGCTGCCTCACAGCAATGAAACATCATCCTCTGATGTCCATAACTACAAATGGAATGCCACTTACCTGACACCTATAGGGCCTACTACTGTTTCTGTAAACCATTGCATATGTATATTTTACTCCCCCTCAATGGCATTGCATTAGAAATATAACAGCCTCCAATTCCTCTTGGCTAATGGACAGGTTTTTGTGTCACCTTGAATGGAGAAATTCATTTAGCATCT